>NC_134366.1:117589648-117892679 GCF_035582795.1 Mycteria americana | reverse complement strand
ATTGCAGGTGCCACTTCTCAACTCTGTTTCTCAAACAACTTAGCAGAGAACAGGGCAGAAGTTCACAGAGTCTAGCCCAGCTGGACTAGTCGGAGACCCGAATATCTGAATCCACACCTAAAAACTCTCAACAAACTGGATGAACGCACTGGCTTGTCCTGCTAGAGCTTCTCTTTCAGTAGACACACGCGTACCATATAAACCATTTGAGGTTTCACAGTCTGTTTTCAGTGGATTGGGGAACATTGCTCTACTGTATATTCTCCTTCATAACCTTAGTACTTACTAACCAGTTACTAACCAGTACGACTAACTAGCTGAAATGTACACAACTGCAACTGATAAAAACTGCCATGTTTGGAACACGTTGGCTTCAGCAGCTTCATATATTATTAACAGTCTTTCCAGTTCCTTGTTCCCAGTAGCAAACTTCTATCTTCTCCCAAACAAACAAACAAATAAATAAATAATGTTTTCTCTTTTTTGCTTTTTAACCAATACAGAACCACTGGTTTTATGAAACAGACTAGTAGTTTTGACTACAGAAATGCATGTGGCATAGGAAAGAACTTTTTCTTACTTGCTCCACAGTAGTATAGAGATATTATTAGCGCTTACTTACCCGCACATTGGCTATCCAATAGCTAGTTACATACAATGTGCCTCTTACAAAAATGATCATTTATCTCGTGTGAAGCGGCATCAGACAATGCTACCTTGGCATTTAGCATCTATCTGTCCATTTTGAGAAATAAATCTCTCTTACACTTCCTCTCCCTTTGATTCAAACTACCTAGGCTGCATCCTGCACTCATCACTTTGTAATTTGATCACTGCAGTATATCATCTGGGATAATGACATGACTTTCTTTTAAAATGAGGTCTCTTAATATGGCATATTAATACTCTGCTGTGTCCATGCTGGTGTTTTAATTCAGATCAGGAAAGCATTTCTTGAACAAGTCTCTTACCATGCTTTGGTTTGCATGACAGAGTGATCTCCAAGTACACAAACTGGATTCCTTTCACATGAAACTAAACCGCACCCCAAGGACACAATTGCTGTGTTTCAACCACTAATGGGCATTCGGTCTGCATGACCAGACCAGAGCTAATCCACAGTAAACCCCACTCAAAATATGTACCGTGTGGCGGCCAGGAACACTAACTACTTCACTCCTATCACGTTGTGCTGCTTGCTAAGGCAGATGCAGCTCACCCCACCACTCCCAGTCCCAGTCCTGGAGTGCTCCCAGAAAAGCTTTCCAGTTACAGTCACCTCGAGGGATGAAGGGGCAGGTCAGGGTACTCACGCTTAGGATTGTTTTCTGGGCTGTATCCCACCTGCTACAGTGAGCAGGAGCCTTTCTACTGCCTGATGTACAAGCAGGGTTGGACTGGATGCTCACCACAGCCACACTCACCACAAAACCCCAGGGAGCCAGTTCTGTAAGGCACAAGAGCAGATTTCCCCCTGTACTCGGCACTGGTGAGGCCGCACCTCGAATACTGTGTTCAGTTTTGGGGCCCTCACTACAAGAG
The DNA here is from genome assembly GCF_035582795.1 of Mycteria americana. Taxonomy (NCBI): domain Eukaryota; kingdom Metazoa; phylum Chordata; class Aves; order Ciconiiformes; family Ciconiidae; genus Mycteria; species Mycteria americana. The sequence continues at coordinate 117,891,137 of NC_134366.1, read as the reverse complement.
AGACATTGAGGTGCTGGAGCATGTCCAGAGAAGGGCAACGAAGCTGGTGAAGGGTCTAGAGCAGAAGTCTTCTGAGGAGCGGCTGAGGGAGCTGGGGTTGTTTAGCCTGGAGAAAAGGAGGCTGAGGGGAGACCTCATCGCTCTCTACAACTACCTGAAAGGAGGTTGTAGAGAGGTGGGGGTCGGTCTCTTCTCCCAGGTAACAAGTGATAGGACGAGAGGAAATGGCCTCAAGTTGTGCCAGGGGAGGTTTAGACGGGATATTAGGAAAAATCTCTTCCCTGAAAGGGTTGTCAAGCATTGGGACAGGCTGCCCAGGGAAGTGGTTGAGTCACCATCCCTGGAGGTATTTAAAAGACGGGTAGATGTGGTGCTTAGGGACTTGGTTTAGTGGTGGACTTGGCAGTGCTAGGTTAACGGTTGGACCTGATGATCTTAAAGGTATTTTCCAAGCTAAACGATTCTATGATTATTTCATTTTTAAAACAACTTCTCAAGGAGAAGGCATAAGGGAAAATCTGGGCTGTTATGGTGTGCTGCGCACACTGAAGAGACTATAACCACCAGTAAAACAGAAGTGGAGGGCCAGTGGTCTAGCATTCTTGCTAGGTGAAGAAAGTGATTACTGAATACATACCAAGAAAGAGGTCATACCAAGAACAAAGACCAGACGTTGCAAGTCTTTACTTGCTTTCCACTCATACCAGCTTTCAACAGATTTTTGACTGAATAAAGAGTACAAATTTGATCCCTACACGATAATGTCATGGGAAAGATTTATTGTGTATCTTCTCCTGTGAGGAAAATATTAAATTATTATTGTGAGATACAAAAATGGCTTTCCTATTAAAAAAGCAATCTTGACTCATTCCATGTTAACCGGAAAATTAATCATCATCAAAACCACTATTTCTCCTCTAAGGAGATTTTAAAGAGTGGGAACTTTTGCTAATAAAATGAGCAGACTAGGAATATAGAGCAAAGTGCAACAGTACTGACACTATGCTTGTGTGTGTGCACAGAGATGCATATTGCTTTAAAATGAGTATTAAGAAGACAACAGCTATGGTAAAGCGATTAACGGATGTATCTGGCAGTCACTTCTTCCAGCCTGCGGCTTCCCTGGGAGCTCTGGGAGCCCAGAAGGGTCAGCAAAGCTCCTGCAGGTAAGTGGAGAGCCTAAAAGCAGCTGCTCCACAGGCCTAATCCATGTTCTTTGTTTTGATCTTGATTAGCACCAGAATTGGAGGGCTGGGGGAGGATTGTTTTTAAAATTGATCATTTAACTTAAGGTAGATAACACAACGTTAAATGATCCCTAGGGCACCTGGGACATAAGTGATATAGCATCTTGCTGCTCGCAGGTCAGATCATGGCAAATGGAGGCAGGGACAGATCCCAGCTCACTCTGTGTGATGGTAAGACCAGTGTCTCTGAGCCTGATCCAAAGTCTATAGAAATAACTGGGAAGATTTACATTGAGTTAATGGGCTTTGATAGTTTGTCTGAAATAGAAACAAATAGCAATAAGGAATAGTAAAAAAATAATCTGTTTTTCAGTAACGTAAACAACAGCTACTACTTCTACCCCAGTAATAAACCACCGAGGTGTAGTGTTCTGGATAATTCATTTGGGGAGAATGGGAGCAGAGGAAGAAAAAGTTTCAGAATTTAAAACATTAAATGGGACACAGCTTGTTTTAAATGTGAAGTTTATGTATTTTTATATGAGAATCACACACACCATTTTATACGTGAAGATGACTTGTTAATTAAACAGCAAGTTAAGAGATGTGTGGAAGAAATAATAACTTGGAAAAAGAAAATTTGGGAAAGTACTTTCTACATTTGTTCTTCCATGCCAGATTTGTTTAAAATTATACACAGGTAATAAAGCAAATTTTTTGGCTTTTTTGGCAATTTTTTGGCTGAATTCCTTCACCTGTTTTTTTTAATCAGCTTTTTCACAAGGATGACAGATTCCATAGTTTTTATCAGAATGATCACTTCTTTTGTCTGCTTAGATATAGTATATTAAAAACACTTATAGGCAATCTTCCCCTGAAACACACACATGCTTAAAACCACTCTTATTTTAACCTCATTTCATTTCAGATTTGTCTTCTGAACAAGGTAGCAAAACAGCAAAACCCACAGCACTAGAAAATCTTTGGGGAATGTGTTTAAGATGAACCTAGTTAACAGAAAGCTTTTTTTTGTTGTTATTTCATCTATTATTTATCTATTTGTTTGCTGTAATGGTTGGTCGGAGGTTTTTAACCCAAATTTCCAAGGATACTGGAGATTTGAATTCATTCTGGTGTCTTTTACTTTTGGTTTTTAAACAGACCTGCTCCCCTTTCCCCATGACAGTAGACCACTGCAAAAAAGGACGAGGAAAAGGACTTTGCACACCGTGCAAAGCATAGCTTTGTAGGTCACCAGCACACAATCACACTGCAGGAGTAAAGTGGGAAAGAATCAGATGGTCCACAGATATAATCAATCTCTTATTCTTTTTTACAGCAGAAAAGGCTGTCAGGGCTCTGAGGAGCAGCCTCGAAGGAAGGCGGCATTTCCTGCCATTGCCATGGGGAATGTGAACCTCAAGTCAGAGAGTCACTGAGCTTAAGAGCATCAAAGTTCTGCTCCAGACCTTCTGAAAGGAGGCCAAATAATAACTAAATGGGCCCTTTTTCAAATATGGAAGACTGGCTTTGCTTTGGTTTTCAAAGTAAAAGCAAAAGAACTCAAAGAAAACTTGTAGTAAGTTTTATTTTTCATAAACCTGATGAAAATGAGATTTTTCTCCATTTTTGTTGGCAGAGAAAATCTCTCCTCTCCCACCCCAACCGACACTGCTCTGTCTGCTAAATAGTATCTTAGAGGCAAGGTTTTCACTTCAGAGCGTAATTGACAGGCATCCTTCCAATTTCTAGAGCTACCCTCTGCTTAGTTTTATTGTAACATAATATACTGTTATGAATAATAATGTCGACCTAGTTTCCTGCAGTGATGAATGTGTGCAGTGTGCCAGTGCAAGGAATTTGCTTTTCATTGTCTCATTTTCTCTTTTTGTCTCATCAGAAGAAGGAGAGGTGGGCAAACGTTTCTTCCCGAATTCTGCAGCACAGACATATGGGAAGGGGGAGATAAATAACAAGTATGTCTTCAGCAGCACATCCACATACAAGAAATTATGGATGAGAGAAATAAGGATGGGAAACTAGGAAATCTTGCACAGAAACAGGAGATGACAGAAAACCAGCATTCCAGTGGTGGTATCTTTGACTCCACTAACATTTTGTAATGCATGCCTTTTCTCTGAAATTGCTTTCTTTTTACATAGCTTTTTCTAAAGATAATAAAGAACCATTTCATTCACATTATTTCCCTCACAGATTAAGGAAACACTCGCATAGTATGACAAAGACAGCAACTCGCTGGTAGGCCTGAGGACCTGCCCATATTCAAATTTTTCAGCAAAAAACCCCAACTTGTGTCAGTGGCTAAAATGACACTAGATACAAAGACCTGAAGTTACGTGTGAAGGATGATATCCAGAATAAACTTCAGAAAACTGGCTTGAGATGTGTACAACCTTAGCACACCACCTTCCACAGAAGCAGAAAACAGCACTTTCAAACTCTCCTTCTGTTTGCATGCCATTAAGAGAAGGCAGCAGTGACTGCACCAGGCAGCAAGATATTTGGGGCACGAAGGCTGACTCACTCACAGAGATCTCTTCAGAAGAGAAATCTGGATGCAGAAGGACGTGCTCTTCTGGGCAGTAGTGTGAAGCGGGCATGCAGACTCAATCTGTGAGAGGGAAACGCTTCCAACAGATGTCATTTTTCCTCTCTAGCAAATACGAAGATGCCTTATCTAGTTCAGCTGAGAAGTATAAACACATATGCACTGAACAAAGGGTTTCTTTTGTTTTAATTTTCTTTGTCTTTGCAGAGCTTACAATTCTGTGATTTCACTCAATTTTTCCCAGAGTTCTAGTCTGTGAGAACTGAAAGGGCAAAGCTCCTGCCTTCCAGCTCCTATTCCTCTCAGTCAAGAGACAGTCAACTGCATAGCTATTAAGCTGCCCAGGGAAAAAGGAACAGGCAAAAGAATGGGGGAAAATAGAAGGTGGTGAAGGGCCAGTTGCAGAGTCAGCCCAATCCTTCACTTCTAGACATTCTAAAAGACTGTTGCCACTGCTGCCTCTCCTGGGTGAGGAGCCCACATGGACAAGGGGGTTGGCAAGGAGGAGTTCGGGCAGCTGGAGTCTGACTGAGGCCCCAAAGAGGCACAAGGGAGATGCACCAACAGTGGAGAGACTCCCCACTCACCCCCATCTCTCCCTCCCGACTCATGAGCACACAAATTTTGGCATCCCCTGCAAAGGCAGGAGAGACTAGCATCATGGGCTTTGCCTCTTGCAACTTGTTCCGTTGCATACCTGGAATATCTGCTGGATTTCACTGCCCCTGGCAGGGGACAAGAGCCACAGGTAAGCATTACTGATCTGTGCTCTGCTCATGACCCGTGAAATAGCCACAGTCGAGCCACTAGAAGTGCTCAGACAGATTTCACAAGGATCCAACACTATGTGATTGTGTTCAGTTTTGTCTATAATAGACTGCAGGATTGCATCCAGTGTACTAGCAGATCATTTCACAACACGTCATTAGTTTTCATTAGGATGCCACAAATAGCATAAGCACTATCAATAAATTAAAGAAATCACCAGGTTGCCTAATCATTCACATTTTCAAAAGCATGCCGTGCTTTTTGTCTTGCATGCTTCAAATAGTTTACAAATAGTTTGCTCTTTCTACAGTTACGTGCTTAATTAGAAGTATTAGGAGTAATTTCTCCCCATTAGTTTGTTTGGCTAAATCTAAGCCAAAAAAACAGTAAAAGCACTGAAACTTTTGCCATTCTCATAAGTTACCAGATGACAAGAGTATTCTCACACTTACTTAAAGTGTGCTTATTTTGTCCTCACTGGAATGTGTTTTATTTAAGTGCTTCATTAGGGTATTAACAGAGTCATACCTTTTGAGCAAATACTGAAGAGGATGATGAGCGGTAATAATTTCCTACTCAGCAGGGATTTTCATGTTACAGAAATCATGGGCAATTTAGATGTGTGACTCTCAAATGCATTTCTAAATCAGGTATTTTATTTATTCACGTGCTGCTTCGTTGCCTTTAGAAGTGATGTTACATCAGGCCTAACAGAACAGGGACAAACAGCACACTGTATCGTTTGCTTCCTTTCAAAGATCATGGCCAACAACAGCAGTGCTTCAAAGCTTGCACAAGTTGGCGAGTTCTCCCAATCCAAGAGGATCTGAAGAACTGGAAGGTCCCACAGTGGGATCACAGGTGCAATCAATGCCCTCAGAGAATAAGCAGTTTATAAAGCATCTTCATGGGTCTATTAAAAAACATATTGGAAACATCCTTGTTGTGCTCAAAATAAGATACACCAAAAATGCTACAGTTCAAGATGACTTCGTATGATGGATATTAGCCCAATTTCTAAAACCATTTGTCTCATCCTAAACTTTTCTTTGCATCAATTTTAGAAAACTATTTATACTGAATATAGAAATCAGGGCATCTTGGCAACATTTTCTGCCAGGCATAAAGCCTGTCAAAATTTCTTGTCCTTGCCAGCTGGAACGCATTCAGTATATTTTATGTGGTTGCAAATGTGAGCTATTCACAGCAGTGGAGGACACTACCCGTGACAGGCTGAAAGAGAAGCAAAGAGGTGAAGGAGAGAAAAATATATTCAATAGGAAAAGTGGCTGAAAAGTACAAAAGGGATCAATTTCTAACAAAGAACAAGTCATACATAAAAGCATTGATTTATATTGGAAAGAGATGTAAATGCCAAACTCTGCACTACATCTAAACTTAATTTAGATCTAAATTAATCTAAACTTAATTTAATCACCTTTTATCTGGAGCGACTTCTTTAAAGACACTCTGTATGAGAAAAAAAAAAATTAACTCACAGTCTAAAACCTGCACATCATGTCTTCTAATTACTATTCTAGAAAGGAGGTTTAATGGCAGAAATAATGAAAATTTTTCTTCTGTCTCACTAATCTGTATTTGTATTTTATATCAACACTGTGGTACATTTCTTTTTTAAAGTCAGTGGATGTAAAGTAATAAGACTTCAACAGGGCTCTCAGTAATGTTTCATCCAGTTTTAAAAATTATATTTTCTAGGGTGGATTTCCTGGAGTTTCTACACCTTTAACATCATCACCATATCTGCATGGGACAGAAGGACAAAATGATGCCTAACTGATACTGCTTATGGGAGAAGAGGGCTCTAAAAAATAGGGCAGAGGGCTCCATGTACTAACAACTAAGCACATGGAGATGTAAGAGAGACTCACTTCAAAAGGATGCTGCAATTGTTTGTGCTCACGGATGTTTGTGCTAAAACATCTGGCCTCCAAAATCAGGCTGCAAAGCAGATGATACTGAATCACAGTCAGGAACTCACCCCTCACTCCAGCTCACATTAAAGCAAGCTGTAACGTTAGCCACATCTATACGTAGACAGGTATGCACCCACTGGCACGTCAGTGGAGGTTTGCTGATGAGCAACTCCAGACTGCAAGCACTTCCCATTCCTCCCTACGCAGAGGTCCGGTGGGAGGGTATGTGATTTACGGAGACTGCTCCCCACTGCCGACACAGCTGCCCACAATCTGAATTGGGCAGCTGTGATGGGAGGGCCAGCTCTCCCCGGCAGGGACACAATCTGTCCCCACCGCACAATAAAAGACGTCAGCTAAGCGTAGTCCAAAATGCCAAAACTCATAGATAAAAATTGACTACAGCTCTCTGTTATTAATCTCCCTGGTTCTGTTCATGCACATTTAATAACGCAGGTCTCCATGACTCTTGTTTAAAGGTTTATTGTAGATACGCTAATCTGAAAAAATGTACTTTGTTTCTAAGCGGCTGAGAACTGACGAGATTTACAGTACTTCAGCAGAGGTCTTGGCTGGTGACAGTCAGCCTGGGATACATCTGAGCATCAGCTTTTATATAAACAGTCTATGCATTGTCTACTGTTGCAGTGTACATCAAACATGAAAACTGGTCCCACAGACGCAGTGAACTGGAGTATCCTCATTGACAGAACAGAAAATTGTATCACCAGACCAAGCAGTTAGAAAATCGAAACCTCAGGAACTACACGGAGCAAAGTAGATCTGGAATGTGTGATCTCTTCAAAGGATTCAGAAATCTGTAATCTCACATGGACCAACCTTCAAAAATCTGCATAGATTTTCTTTTTTTAAAAAGTGTCAATTCTATAATAATTTCACTCATCCCTAACAGAACAGCAACATACAATAAAGGGGTCGGTGGATGGCTTAACAAATATTCAATATAGCAAAGCCTGCAAGCTACTGGTCAGCCTGGAAAAGTTGTGACCAAAAGCAATTACTACTTGACAAATATTTGGAGGCCTCTGTGAAACACTTCCTGCCTGCTGCTGCATTTTTTTAAATGCCAGTTTTACCGTCCACTGCGTACACCAGAAAAGGCACCCAAAAAAGCAGCAAATGTCACTGCCCAACTTAATGGGACCCAATTTTATCCTCTGAACATTTGGCCTTTTTAAAAGGGCGGGACCTGTCACTCTAAAAAATTTAGTCAAATTCACCTTACATCTTCTAGAATTTGAGTAAATCACACTGCTAATAAAAGAGGCAAGTCCTTACTGCTACTGTTACTTGCCCTTTACAGAAAAATAATGAAATGTTAGTGGCTAGCTCTTCAACCCACTGAAGAGCAAACTGCACTCCTCCTCCTCCTCTTCCTTCTCCTCCTCCTCTTCCTCCTCCTCCTCCTCCTCCAGTGTTGCTCAGCCCACCCTGATATTCCTCCCCATAGTGGGAGGGAAAATTTGGACTCTTCATGACCCTGGCTTGAAACACTCTTCATGCCAAAAACTCCAAAGAGCCAAAAGTCTTGAGGCAAGCAAGGCCAACCTGTCAGAGGAACCCCAAGAACAATCCACAAATGTCAAAGGAAATCCCTCACCCCATTAAGGCTGGGTGTGCAGGTAGAGAGACACAGGAGACGTTTATTTTCTACATCCCTGTTCTCCACCTCCTTCCAAAGACAAAGATGCTGACTAGGTCGAAGTCCCTGCACTAGGTCAGCCCCACCACCCAGTATTCATTGCAGCTGTGGAAGAGGAGTGGTATTCAAATTGCTGAAGAATTTTGCTTCTGTCTCAATAGGTAAACACTGGCCACTCTAGTTTAATAAAAGAAAAAAAACAACACTCCCCCCTCCCCCCCTTCAAAACTACTTATGTACAAGAAAAGGAGAAGACGCAGTGCTGCAGGTTATTCATTATTAATCTGACTTATTTTCTCATATGGCATTAGTTACACGTTACTTGAGAGTTTAAAGCAATTTCTAGCTTTAAGTAAATATCTGCTCAAGACAAATTATGTACAGAATTAAGGATTAATTCACGAGAGAGATTTTAGACTTCAAGTAATTTTTTTCCTATTAGTGCCTCATAACGAAGTAATTGTTGAATTAGTAATACATTTGTCAATCCCAGTAAGCAATTATAGTTAATACGTATAAAAAAAAATTACTGCTCCATTTTAGAACGTGAATAGCGAAAGTTTGGCATGAGGTTCTAATTATCTACTGAACATGAGTCATGCCAAAACCAGTGGGACAAATCGTATCTTAACTCGTAATGCTAATGTGACCCTGCTGCATGCGGCTTCCCTGCATCATGGCCCCAGTCCTGAGAGCAGAGTGCCCAGCGGGATTTGTACAGGTGCAACAGCTGGCCCACGTTCGCGAAAAGTTAAAGGGTGAGGGTGTGAACTGCAAAATGAGAACAAACGCAAGAAGCCAGCTCAAGTGATTCAGCCGAGGGGGTTCAAACCTTTAACAGAAATAACTAATAGCTTCTTTTCTACACCACAGCAAGCAAATAAATATGCACACCATGTCAACAATAATACCTTATACTCCCTACTTATCTGAAGAGAGATTAAAAAAATGGGCACAAACAAGCAGCTTTTGGTTGGCAGGTTTTCATACATGAACTATGGACCCTGAAAGATGCTAGACACCCCTACCTCCTAGCAACTCACTGTTGGCAGTGAAAAGGAGAAGGACTTACACCGGAGATTTTTTTTGCAACCTGTTAAATAATTCAGGGCTTTATCTCTTGTGCAGCTGTTCTTCAGCAGTTTTCATGGAGTGATGTGGGCAGAATTAGCTGTGGGCAGAATTAGCTCTTAGCTTTGAGAGGTGAACGTAACCTTCTATTACACCGTACGCTGAAAAGTATGCATTAAAACTTGTCAGAAGGCAAACGGACACAAATACTGAATTGCACGGGAAGCGGTGAAGAATTAAAAGTATAAAAAGGAAAAGAGTCATTTTAGTATGTTTCCAACACACATGTCAAAGGGAAACCAAGAAACAAATTCTGTACTTTTATTTATGCACAAACTCATCAGGGATCTAAATGACTCGTCTTAAGGTATCTTGCATTTTATGCATTCCTACGCTAGAAACTCAATTCTCTAAACTCACCTTCTAAATTCAAGGAAAATATCTTTTCTGGTGGATTTGCTGGCATCAGCACTGTCTAAGGGCCAGGCAACAGTGGGATCCAGCTGTGCTGGGGGCTGTAAAAATACAGAAGTGCACAGACAGTGCTTGCCTTGAAAAATCTGCAATCCAGACAGGACACAAAAGCTGAGGGAATTGTTAAGATCCAGCATATTAGGAAAGGCTGAGAGAAAAGGAGGGTCTAGGCTGTATTGAGCTGGGGTGCCATACCGAATCACCATGTTCAGTAATATGCTTCTGCGGCTTCTCATCTTTCTTCAGATGGCTGGAAGTTTCTTTTTAGGTAGCTCTCAAGTGACAGAGACAGTGTCCATCTCCTCTTGTATCAGGCCCAACAAATCCATACATTTCTCAAATATTCTCCCTCATTCTTTCCTCTTTGAAATTGGCCTAACAGAATGGCTGTGGATGATGGCTGTGTCCTGGAAGATCTCTTCTGCTTGCATGCTAATCCCGCATAAAGTAAGACAATTAACAAATAGTGACTTCTTGATTTAGTGTATATCACATCTCCCCCTCTCTCCATCCTGTTTGCACTATTAGTACTGGAAGTCACTGAAGAAGAGAAGTTGTTTCATTGCTGTTTCCAAGTGCCTCAAACCCCGACAAGTGGAACCTCTGTGTACGCCTAAAACGTACCAGAGCTCCTGGCTGTTGGAAATGTCCTGAGGACTTTTGGAATGAGCTGTTGGCATACATGCCTGAAAAAGTGGATTTGCCAAGCAGTGATATGAGGATTAAGATACTCAAATTACTACCAAAACAGCTTTTTATTTTTTTATTTTATTTTCAAGACATCCTTTCAGTGTCAACAGAGAAGGGCCACACAAATACTCAGGTCAAATGCTTACGTGACAAACTGGTTAGCAATGGCATTTGCACTTCTGCCAGAAGTGTTAATGTTGGGAGACCTCCTGCTGATCTCAGGAAGCAGGAACCAGGAAGCATACTTACAAACGCAAGCAAAAGGAGAGCTCAGCACGACTGAAATATAAAGTGTCCAGTTATTGTAGCAAGCCAGATATCTGTAGCCAAAGGACTAGGGAGGGTCTACACAGGATATATGTGGTACTGCAAGAGGAAATGCGCTGCAAAAGAAATCCAAATATAGCACGTAAAGATATATTGGGCTAAATAAAAATAGATGCAGCTAATGAATGACACTTCCATGGAGGCTGACTTATGCTTGGCATATGGATAAAGCAATTAGCCAATTAAGAAAATTACATTAGATTACAAGAAGTAATAAGGGTACAATTTACTCAAAAGGAACTGATTTTACAGATACAAAAGGAAACCATAGCCTGGTTTCTGTGGATTCAGGCTGCTGAGCAATTGGACCCTGCTGCACTCTACATCCTGTTACACTTGTCACTACACTGCCCACAGTGAACGAACACGAATGAGGATAACACTCCTGTATCACGATTTGTACCTGATAAAAGTTAAATAAGCTGAAAAAGGCCAATTAGTCACCTGATTGAGGGACTAGAAACTGACTCTGGAGAAACCATTACTGTGTCTGATGCACAGGGAGCTGCATCTCACTGGGCCAGCTGTGGTTCCTGGCATGCTGGCAGCTATCAGCAGGAGAACCCTGAAGGAAGGAGACAGAAAGGAAAGCCAACAGGAGATTGCCACTGATGCTCTTCAACATGAGGGTCTCACTGGATGCCCTGCACTACTAGAAAGATGAAGCTCCTATTTAGGATCAATCAGCACCTCTGCCAGGGGCATATTAGATCCATAGCTGAGCACCTCTGCAGATAGATACACATTTCAGGTGAAATTCTATAATGATTATTCAGCACATTAAATGTTTACATTATTGGTACTGTACTGCTTGATTTTTTAATGTCTCACAATAAGTCTTTTGTAGGGAAAAATTCTATTAGCTTTTTGCACTGATGAAATAGTATACTTTCTACTGGGAAAAAAACACTGAGCAAGAGAGGAAACTAGAACATGATAAATTGAAGGGGAGGTCTGCAGGAAGACCCCTGAGATAGCTCTATGAAATCTGCTCCTGCAGGTACCAATAGAAGCATCAGGGTAAACAAACAGGCTAGAAAGTGGATCACTGGCTCATTAATTTTGTTATAGTAAAAAATAAATACTCACATGCAGAAAAGTTTCCTCCCAAGGGCTGGCAGGCAAGGTATGCTCAAGGCTAGGTGGTTGGTGGACTGCAATATGAGAAAGCTGTCTATGCAGGGAAACTTGAAAATCTTCTTTGTCTCCCAGCAACTGCTCAAGCTCTTGTGCACCAGAGAGTATTAACTCTCCATGCTCAAAGCACACCAATCCAGAATTAAATGTGTTCTTCTGTCACCTGGAGGTATCTGCACAGCCATGATGATATTTGCTGACAAAATCCAATCTAACTTATTATGAGCTGGGGTAATGACATAAGACCAGGGACCACACCTGATCCTGGTCCTTGTTTATGTCACTTGTATAAGAGGATCTCAGATCTTTGCTTTTGATATATGTTGAACACAACCTTAGTTGTCACTCTGGTCAAACAAACTTTCTAATAATGGTTTCAAAAATTTATTTGACGAGATATTTCATCCTCATCTTCGCCTTTCCACAGAGGATGCAGTGATTGAGGACTTCCATACAGTTCCTGGAGATATCAATAAAGACTTGATAGCAGGGAAGTTGAATTGTCACAAACTCCAAGAACAACAACTGCAGATGGGTATATCTTGACTGGATGCCAATGTTTAAAGAGGAAAGCGTCATCCAATTCCCAAGACAGAGCAACAACAGAGACAGACCAGTCACAGAGGTCTCCCAAAATAGCACAGGGTACAGATGGAGCCACACAAATGCTTCTAACATAAGATATTTTTAGTGTGCCACAAATTTAATGAAGTTTAAAACAGAAGCATCAAGTGAGATATTATCACACCAATTAAAACAAATGTCCAGGTGAAACGTATGTGAATGTATGAAAACGTAGGTGAATGCTGTTCATTTCAAAGCCTGTATTATTTGACTCTACCCTACCTAAAGACACACAAGATTTCCAGTAACAGACATCATCATTCAAAGCCTAGCCAAACACTGGGAAATATCCAGAGAGATTATGACCTAACTATCCACATCCTGGACTAAGAATTTCAAAACAAAAAAAGCCACTCACATTGTTATTTATTCTGAAATATTACCCAACTTTTCTACCATTTCTGAGTTCCAAAATATACTAATCATCTTCATAAGAATACGTTATTTATTTCATTTTAACAACTTTCATATACAACCTCCAACTGAGGAAGGAATAATGAAAAAAAACATGTAAGGATAAAGTATCTAAAGAGCAGAGTGCTCCTGATGGGTTTGATTTACATCTGAATGGATTTAGCATCAGCATTTGGAAATCGCAGAAGTCTATATTCCCCTCTCCAAACTCAAATTTTTCAGCTCATAAACCTTTTCAGGCTTTATAACAGCTTGCTTTGCAGTGTCTTCTGCATCCCATATGCTAGGGGGATGGGTTTTATTAATATTAATAGAAAATTATAGAAGCCAAACTTTGTGAGCACTGACCCAAATATAGAGGATATTACCTCAGAATTAAATACATCCAAAAAAAGGTACAACTCCAAGGTGAAAGTAGCTATTTGTACCACAAACAGTAACATAAACAAAAAGAACCCTCTATAAACATGGGATCACTTTGGCAGTGCTCCTGACTCAGAGAAGAGAACATGACAGTGAAGGTTTCAGAGATGAATGCAGTCACTGTGTGACATATAGAAGGCAGTGAGGGAAGGGAAGCAGACCAAGTGAGAAATATTTTTCCCATTTTCCATAATCTGGTGGGTTTTTCTCGTATCTAAAATATCAAAACCCTATTAGCAAATCTTAGGACACCTAGCATAATGCCATGTAAGTCTGATATTTAACCTTTATTCATTCTCAGAGTTACATATCATATCTTTTTGAACAGAGAACAGAAAGCAAGGTTCTCTGACTGCTTTTGCTAAATACTCCTCGCACAATGTGGGCAGATACCCAGCTAAGCCTCGTATTCTGCCTCCATGAAACTGCCTACCAATGCACCTTCTACCCGCTCATGTAAAAGAGAACTGCTGTTATATACATCAAAGCTTTAGAGAGCAAAAAAGAAATCTAGTGTCTTTAGGAAACAGTGAGCTACCTACCAACTGTAGGCAGCTCGCTCTCTCTAACTCAGCACCAGTGGTACATCACTGCAGTGCATGCAATGGCTTAGCTGTAGCACCAGCAATGATATATGCAGGATTGTTTTTATGACTTTCAGTTCATGTCAATCACTGCTAATGAGACATCCATTTAAAATTAAATATCCTTTACATAAATCAATATCCTAATAAAGTGTAAACACTTCATAGTGTTTACAATAACTGTATTACTGTACAACAAAATGTAACTCTTGTAAAAAGGAATAAAATTACTGAATGTCGTGGTTTAGCCCCAGCCGGCAACTAAGCACCACGCAGCTTTTGTTCTTACTTTCTTACTTTTGTTCTTCCGATTCTCTCCCCCATCCCACCGAGGGGGAGTGAGCGAGTGGCTGCGTGGTGCTTAGTTGCCGGCTGGGGCTAAACCACGACACTGAATTTCATCATGATGTTGATGCTCAATATTTCCAAAATAACAAAACTGATACTTCGACCAACTTTTGAGAAGTCTTTGAAATCAAGAGCTGCCACTACCTAAAAAGTAAAATTTTTTGCTCTTCTCTGAGAAAATTACATAGCAAAACACAAATGTTAATTTTTACCTTTTGACTAAATACAGCACCTGCCAATTCAATACAATATGTTGTAGAACCTTTCACTCTTTGCTATAGCTTAAAAAAAAAGCGACAGGAACAACTGTGAGCTCTGAAGAGGAAATGTGATATCATTTTTTTATTGTTATCCAGAGTGCCATAGGATAGATGTGGAAACCTATCTTTGACTTTTTCCAGATGTCCGTGGAACTGTATCAGCATTCCAGCTTTGTTTTATGTGGATGTGTACTCTGTGAACTTCCTTGCTCAGGATTTTCTTTTTTATCATATATGAGAGAATTTTGACAATGTTTCAGTGAGGACATGAAAAGCCATAAAAATAATTTTAAAATTCATGTATCATAGGTGTTGTGTAATCTAACTTGTGGAAAGGCTGTTGAGAGAATGGGATGGTAATGAACAGGTGGTATTTCACTCTCAAGGCAATGCAGTTTCATGAGCTGAAATCTATTTTGGTTAAAAGTCCTCTTAAAAATATGACACGATGAGAGTACAGTAGCAGAAGATAGGGCCAGCCCTGCGTGGCTGTAGAACTACGACACTGGGCAGAACCATGACTCACACCTATATGCCAACAAGACAAATCTGATCTCAGCCAATCCCCAAAAGTTTTCATTTATAAACTGCATAAAATTCTTAATGACACTCAGAGGTGGGACTGGAAAGTGAAGGTTTATTTGAATCAGCGCTGTGACTGAAAAATTATTCCTATATGTCGATTCCCTCCCCGAAATTTTGTTGAGGCAACGGCTGCATGAGTAGTAGCCTCAAGGACTGCAGAAAAGCAAGTCCACCACGGACTCTGAGCTGCTTAATCAGAAACTGGTGGACAATATGCATGTATATCCACTGACTTTGCCCCCCGCATTCATTCATCCCCTCCTCCTGCACATTTCATGGCTACTAAGCATCTGACCAAGGAGAAGTACAAGTTCAACAAACCATTGCTGTTCAGTATCTCCGTTCTGCAGTTAACAGTGATTTACTGTGTTACAAATATATGCATTGCAGATAACAATACTAAGATTATTTCCATTTTGATAATAAAATCACCGACTTCTTTTTTTCTGTAAGATCTCAACGTATTGCATCCCCTGTAATCTTGCCTGTTTTGTACCTCTCTGCACATTTTTGGAAGCACTTGTACTTGGAGTCAAAGAAATTAAGCTTCTACACCATTGTCCACTACAGAGCACCTTTCTTCCTCACTTTTTTAAACTTTGGACAATTTCATGAAATTCAATTTTATTATTAAAAAAACAGTGCTGAAATGCCTGCCCCCTTGCTTAGCAAGGTTGCCTAATTGGGTAATTCAATCAGCCTGATTCCTGAAATTGCACAGGTTGCTCTGCAGTACTAAAACATAATAATCACAGAAAGCTCCCGCTGTAATGAATGAGGCCCTGAAGATGAAAACGTGTGTGCGTGTTTATATAAACAGAAATAAATTAAGCACAATCTAATAGCAGTTTAAAAGGCATTCCTTGCTCCCTTCACACAGCATTGATTGTTAGTGTTTCTGCTAGCCTTGTACTTTATACTCTTAGACAAACATAAAACATCAGATAGCCAAGAATAAGGTAAAGGATAACTATGAAATAATGGGAACTGGGAAACCAGAAGTGTTACAAAGTTGGAACCGTTGCCACCACAACAACATCAGCTTCAATTATTTTTTACTCTTGCGATGTTTGTCTGGGATATCAGTTGCAGTCTGGGAGTCCCTACCTCACATCTGCATGTATACAGAAGAAGTTAGCCACAAAAAACATTTTTTATCTCCTTTCTATTAAAACAGAGGGGGGGGGGAGGGAAAAGTCCAGACTTACAAATAAGACTTTCACCAGTATGTCTTGTAATTCTGCAAGTTTTATATTGCAGCTGTGTTTAATTAGCACTAGACCACCACACCCTCCAGGTGGATGTAAGATTTTTAGGACCATTAAAATCCAGCTCGGCACCTTAAACCAAGGACTGTATTTCTAAGAATGATGGTAAGTTGCTAGACTGTACAATGGAGCCTGTTCTGGGTGTAATTTGAGTCTTTTGACATTAGTTCAGTGGAGGTAAGAACATGAATTCTCTCATGAAACATTACATTATTCACAGAGAAACCTGTGGGGTCTAGAAAAATCAGGAATTTCCTGGAACCTGCTATGTAGCCATCTGTGGCATAGCCAACAAACCGCAGGGACACAATCCATGACCAGGTCAAACTCTGCTGGCTCTAAAGGAAGAGTTAAAAATCATCCTTTTGCATTTCAATGTTCCAAACTTATGTGCCAAAAAGACCCTGAAAAAGAATTTGCTATATGACATTTCTTGGCCATAATGACTTTGTAGGTAAGGTGATGCATGAACCAAAAATGCATAAAAATGTTGTCAGTTCTTATCACTGTGTCCTTTGGATTGGGGGCTGTCTGTCTTGTTTTGAAATGTATGACTGTACACATAACAGAAAAATACTAGTAGGAGCTTTTATTAAGTAATGTACTCTGAATTTTATTACTCCCAATTCCCTTCAGGAAAGGACTGAAGTTCTCTTTTTATTGAGAATGACGGTTCTCTCTTCTGCAGAGTATGGTAATAAATTGAGGATAATACACCCCAAAAAGCTTGAGAAAAGTCTTATCAGCCACTGACTGGAGTGCATCATAAATGCTTTCCAGTGTTTCACACTATTTCAGTGTGCAAACAGTGTTAAAATTGTTTTCAGTTTTAAAATAGGCATTTGGCATCACTGATGATATCTGGAAATCAAGTTCATTCTTTGGTCACTGGACTTTGAAAGACAGTATATTCTACTCTCCTTATTTCTAGACACATAGAAATAGGATTACATTTTTTTCATTAAATATTTCTCATTTACTACAACTTTCACTAATGCTGTTGAAAATCTTTCTGGTTTTAGTCTAGATGACTATAACATTTCTGAAATTCAGATTATTGATTCCTGTAAACAAATCCCTAAAGGAATGTGGTATGATAAAATTCAGCAGTAAACATAGTATATATGGATGGAAATGGTGCAATGCTCCAGTTCTAGATATCAGGAAAATGCTAGAGTTGTAATGAAACAAAAGAGGGATGTTTAAGACTTTGGAAATCAAGTCTACCCTTCTAAACTCATCTAATGAGTTCTCTTCCTTTCAAAGATGTGAAGGGTATTTTTTCTTCTTCTGTGAGTGTTAAGGAACTTTTCTTATTTATTTTGCTCTGTGATAAACATAGGAATGACAGATGTGCTGCACATTGTTTATGCAAAAGGTGTACGGCATTCTGTGTGGTTATTGATTCAGACTTGTATATCTGGCAGAAATTGAAGGGAATTTTAAGACAGGTCTTCCATTTGGAAGTAAACTCGAAGCATGCGAGTTCACATTGTATTTGACCCAGGCTTAGGATTATGTTCTAACACACTGACGCAGGAGAGCCCACGAAAGCATTTCAAGTCCAAGCCCATGAAGAAAACATTTTTTCCCAGGTGGCTCCAAGCCATATTTACGCAAGCAACGCCTTTTGCTTTGTTTCAAGGGGTGATTTGTTTTACGTCACAGATTTCACAGAACAGCTCAGTAAACCCAGTCCTTTCAACTCGAGGTTAACCTTGAGTCAAGACCTGGCTTTTGTCCTGAGCAGCCTCCAGCCCACGCTGCCCAGGGGAGCCCACCCACCGGGGGTTCTGCACCGCCAGGGATGGCCCCTCGTAGCCGCCACCCCCAGGCACACCACCTCGCCTGTGCCTGCAGCTTAGACGCCCAACTAGTGTCAGAATGCCGCTGGGGAGCAGCTGTCATCACCTCAACTCAAATTTGCTGTTTGCTTCCCAGCTGAGAGCCAGGTCATGCTGCTGATGTAAAGCACAAAGAAACACAGCAGGCCCAAGCCCAAGGGCTCAGACCCAGGGACCAAAACCTCCCCAAACTTACCGTGTGGGCACAGGCACACGCAAAGTCTCACAGTATCACCCTAACAAATCAGGGTTTCTAGGAATACTCAAAATAACTGTATGATGAAGAGCAATACATAAAGATGTAAACAGCCAAACAGAAGAGAGAAATCCTCAGAAATGAAGTGAAATATTTATTCTCAGTGGAAAGCATTTGTCTAAAGAGTGTCCAACACACAAATATATCATTTCCTATTCCTGAACATTAATTCTACAGTAAGACTCCCCAGTAAAATATTTATGTTACAGTGATTTCAATGATCAACAAGGGAACATTTCAACATGGTGCTCTATACCAGCCCAGATATGCTGGTTGCTGAAGCACTGTGGCATTGGTCCTTACATACCCCCTGCTGCTACAGCAAAACACTGCCAATGAGCCAAGATAACCACTGTAACAGCAGGGCTGATGTCAGTGTGAAGTTCCAACCCTGTAAACAAGTTTTGTCACTGTAACTGTTTGTGTGAGCAGCCTGTTTCTGACTTTGTTGGTCTTCAAAAACTTTTCACAACATGGAAAACAGGCTTTCTAGTAACTTGGGACTTAAAAGCAGCATTGCCTACTGTCTGATAAGATTTTCATAGGAAGTTTAAGCATATAACTAGGGGACAAGTGAGGGAGTGGCTGCTTATAAAAATGTAGAAGGCTCCTCTTTGCATGTTTGCTTCTTAATTTACTAAGAGCACTAACCAAGAGTATAAATCAACAAAACAGTTCCTCTCTCCTGCTTTCATTTCCTCCACACATACATTCTGCTCTCCTCTCTGCTATTTAAGTTTTATCCAGTGCCTTCTCCTTCACAGCTGGTCTTGATTTCTTCCTAATATTTGCTACTTCAGCTCCTACCCTTACGAGGGCAGAGGGAGACAGACAACAGCTACTTGATTCCTCCTACCAACAGCCCCCAAAACAAGGCGATGGTGATGGCCACCCTTCTTTCTACTACCCCACAGTCAGGTCTATTCATCCTAGCTACAGCTGGGACACAAAAAAGAAAACTGCCCAAGTCTGCATCACAACATCAACAGGCGTGCTGGGTGTTTCCTCAGGTGCAACATAAGAATACCTTCGGAAGTCCACCAGCTTCAGAAACAAGCTGTACACCCATGGGCCACCTGGCAGCTTCCCAGCTCTTCTCTCCAATGCAAATCTGACTGCCAAAACTATAAACTGTGAGTGGCAGTGAGAAGGATCACCTCCTATGTCAGGTTCTCTTAAATGGAGGAACACAAATGAGTATGCTAACACCGTTACAGCGTAATTATATACATTATACAGAAGGTGGTATATATCAGGGCTGAAAATGGGTATTTAGAATATTGCTCAGTTTTCACGCAGCAGCATGCTGAGTCCAGAAATAAAGACTCCGTAAGTACAATGAACACCAACTTTCCGAACTGCTAGGCAGTAACACCCAGCAGGAAATTAAGCGGGACTTATCATACATGCCTAAGAAGCAATTACAGAAGCTTCTGTTTCCCCAGTCGTAAATTTTCTGGCTGCATAAAGTTGCACCAAAAGTGTTGAAGAAATGTTGACATTCAATGTATACTGAATTAAAAGAAAATTAACTTTCATGTTGAGAATAAACTATTGTTATGAGTTTCTGGTGAGGCAAAAAAAAGGCATGCTAACACCTTTGACTAATTAAAAGTTTATCGCAGGATGTGTTCCACATGCTATACATTCTTGACTCTTGGAAACACTGAAGTGACAGTCAGAAATGGTCATTGGTAATACCCTACAACCACACGCCTTTCTAGGACCTTGTATAGTGACTGTATTTGTGCCACCACAACCTGATCTCACAGTGGTTTTTACAGCTAAGCATTCTTTTTAGCCCCAAGGCTTCCTTGACTCCACAGAGAAATTCCTTTTTACATATTTCATGACTCAGACACTGCATATCACCTATGCAAGAGACACCACACTATGAAACCAGAGAATGATAGGAACTACGTTAACTTTTTTTTCCTTAATGCCGCGTCTCCTGCCTTTCTGTCATTTGTTAGGTTTTCAGAGGTACCTGACATGTGAAGTAGTATGACAGGAGCTTCAGCTATGAATGCTGTGCTGCAATCCATGTGTGCACTACTTGTGCTAATTTCTGCAGAATTTTTTCCCTCTCAAGTGGAGATTTGGATAAATGGTTATTCATTGCTTTTAAGCTCATTATTCTGCAGGGATAGTCGCTGATAAGAGGGAAGCTCTGAAGAAATCCTATTCTCATTATTCTTTAAGATGTGGTATCTCCATAAGCCCCAAGCCATACAGCCGACTCCTGCTGCAGGTCATACAGTACAAACCACAGAACAGGAAAAGTCCCTTCTCAGAAGAGTTTACAAGCTACTTCAAGGCAGGGGTTTTTTTCAATCCACATGGCACTGGGCAGATGGAAGTACCTTGAAGAGACAGTCTTACTGCTTGGGATAAGAAGGACAAAATCCATATATCGACTTTGAATAAAGAACAGTAGTTGTCAGAGTTCCCTTTCATTTTTATAAAGTTATACCTGCATTATATAACCTGCGTATATACCTGCATATATATAACCTGCATTCTAGAAACATTTTCAGCTTCTCATATGCTCAGTCTTTAGTATCTTGCTAGTAATAGAAGCAACAAAGCTTCAGATAGCTTGGTGAGGACATGCCACAAAGCCAAAACACATGAAGTAACTGATCTCTCATAAAAACTGAACAAAAAGTCTTTCCAGGTAAGTAGCTGTCTGTACGGATTTAATAACCAATAAAGACTGTCACTCAGAACTTCAAAAATATGTAGGTATCTGAATTCCGTTAAAACTAGACTTTTATATTATGGGATTTAGCATTGTCAGTCTTACATGGGTGCCGCAGAGCATGCAGACTCTGTACAATCTCTTCTATTAAAATACTGGCGTATAATTTTTTTTTTCCCCCACTGAACCACCACTCACCACTCTGGAACTGGTCTCGTTAAACGTCTAACACTGTAAATTTGTACTGTATTTGCTGTAGGAGACATCACAGGCTTAGAAAATGTTGAGTTCAACATATATATCCCCTTAATGAAAGGTTATTCTGACTCTTCTGCAGTATTACAGCTGGTTGTTTCATCCTACAAAAACTTTGCTATATTGGATATTCCACAGTTGTTCTTGAAACACGAGTTCATTTCTCATCCTTCTCCTCTTGCTGCTCATACAGACACCATACAAGCACAATCTGACAACTTCTGTGATAACAGAAGTAACTGTTTCTGAAACATTTAAAGGCTTTTTGTTTTACTCAGACTTTGTCCACGATTATAATCTTTGAGATGACACAGAAAAATATGATTGAAATGCAGATGTTCTGCAAGATAATGCCCACTCTTAATGGAATAAAGGTTTGCTTTTAAACATACATTTTCAAACTGAGATAAGCTTACAGATGACATCCATTTTAGTTTCAACTACAATAGCCCAAGGCAATTGTTAAAGAGACTAAACTCTTCAGTCTCTACGCATCTCAGAATAAAGAAACGTGAGAAAATGCAGGTATGAGGTCAAAAGAAGGGCTCAGGTTTGAGGTAGACCCTTGAATGTTGAAATGAAGGTTTCATTAAACAAAAAAGGAAGAGTATGTCACACATACGATGGAGGTGACTGAAGATCTCACAGCTTTGCAGCTAAACCAGGTGTTTGGAAGGCGCCGTGAGCATCTGCCTGGTCAGTGAGAAATGGATGTGGTTGTTAGGGAAGAATGAGCTGGTTTGCCTGGGATGCAAGTGCTTGAGCACTGTTTAATGTGGGTAACTGTTACCTTCGATTTTGGTAAGCAAAACCATTCCAGAGGACATAGTGATTTTTTCAGTATTAAAATGAAATGTTTACTTTGCTATGACTTCTGCTCAGAAGCAGAAGTATCTTATATAAATTTACCAGTTTTCTTAGTACCATTTGGATTAATTTAATTTCATATGAAGTAACATTTTGAAATTAAAATTGTCAAAATCATCAAAATAATTAATGGTCAGGAAATTATCAGAATATTTGTTTCATGAAATAGTATTTCAAATTTTCAATATTTTCAAAATATTTGTTTTTAAGGCAGCCTCTCATGAAATTATGTGTCCAAACAGCTGACAAGAGCCCATGAGATATGCTCAGACTCCAGGCAGGAGTTGGGCCAGAAAGTCATGGTATTTGAAAGACCTGCATGCATCTGCCACCCACCTTTGAAACAGAAATATGAAACTCTGTATGAAATCTCTTAATCTTTTGCCCCTTTGTAAGTAAAAACAGCATCTTTATTTCCAATGGGTTAATAAATCCAACCAGCAATACAATAGCCTTTACAGATGCAGTCCTTTCCAAAACCAGCACAACCTTAAAAGCATACTCAGGAGGGTATAAAAGACATGAAATCTCACCAGGTATATAGGAAAAAGTCATTATTCATTCCTGTGAAAGGTCAGCTGCAGTCCTGAGTCTGAGCTTTCAATAACTGGTGAAACCTAATTTATTTGTACTGGGTATTGCTGCTTCCTAATATAACCCAAAACCTCAGGGACATGCTGGTAGTAATGCAAACACAGGATGGTCTTTTAGCCAAGAAATAATTTCAGAATTTATCTAAAGCAGAAAGTTATTATGATTCCACAATGGTGGCATGCATTTGTTTGACATTCACCACGGCATACTGGGGACAGAGAAGTATCTGAATTTAGTTCCCATGATCTAACAGAAAAGCTATCTAGGCAACTTGGTGCTTTAAGCCTATTCCCCCTTTTTCTTCACATAACCATTTTGTAAATAAAGCACCCAAGCTATACACAGTAAACAAATGCAGAGATTCATAGAAAGTCTTTAGAAGGATTTCAAGGTATCTCTTTCAGCTCCATCAGTTCTATTATTTGATGTATAAGAAAAATATCCAGAAATACCTTAAATGCCCCTTTTGGTATTCTAACAAACATTGAATACAAACTTAATTAGTGAATAGTTGAACTATTCTTAGTTGCATTTCTCATGGACTAAAATACTGTTCTGAAAGAATAAGCATTTCAGTAGAGCCATTTGCAGAATTCAAGACCAAGAGATAGTAGAGTCAGCACAAAACAAAAAATCGATGTACACCACTACAACTAAGAGAAAAAGAAATTGGAGTATTTTTACAGACTGACTAAACACAAGAAGAGGATACACTGACAGAGGCATAGTATGATCAGGAATAATTGCACTAATTTATTGGAAGTAAAGTTTAAAATTAACATCATAGAAAACATTCCTGTTGGTGGAAATGTCATTTTTAAAGGTGTTTAAAATTAGTCCTAGGAAAGAACTATAGCATGCATACTGAAGAATGAGACTCTATATTACTGTGTGATCTAATTTTCAGTCGCCTATCTCACAGATCCTATACTCAAAAGACATTACCTAATCTAATAATCAGAATTTTATTCCATCAGAAGTACAAATTGAATAATGGAATTGTATTACTGCATGAATACTACTACATCTCAAAATCAGATTCTGTGTTATAAAGAGATATCATCAGTCAAATAAGACTGATTACCTAGCTCTTGATGGCTTAAGATTAGCCCAGCTCACCCTTTCTGTATTTATTCTTTTCCTTTCTTATAAGAACTCTGATTTTAAAAAGAAACTATCTGCGAGGTATTCAATGTTAGTTCCATACAATGCAGCTGTGGCTAACCAGAAATCTTTTGTTAAGCTAAATAAGGAGTTCTAACAACAAAATTTTATTAGTGCTAGGCAATACTAACAAGGCTCTGAAGGAACAAGAACCCTCTGTTGGCTAAACATTTTTAAACACCTCTATCAACCCACCAACATATGTCTCCTATATAACTTAGAGAATGCTGTAGCATTTTGTAGCCATCCTGAAAGAGAAGGTATACGAGCTCTAAAAGAAGAAGGGGATGAAAAAAATAACAAACTGAAGAAGCTAAACGTTCCAGGACTTACTTATCCTCCAGGACTTACTTATCCAAAACGCTATCTATCAGCTGATTTTGAATAACGTAAGTCCAGGATAAGAGCAGAATATTTTAAAATGAGCCTGAAATTCTACATGTCTGCTTTGCTCTTGCAGATGGCCCAAATTAAACTGCTTCTAGATGTAAAAGATAAAGGGATGGTTGTTCTTCATTTACAAAATGAAACTATAACAGTATAAGGTTTAAGAGGTGATAGTCTGTATCACACCTCTAATTTAAACATTTTTCAAGTGTTTCTATTACCAAAATGAAAATATTTTCAGAGGCTTTAATACAGCAGTGTGAAAAGAAAAACTAAAAGCAGAAAATGATCTTTTGATTCAGAAGTTGGCATTTGAACATACTGAGAAAAACTAACCTACAGAATTTGAAGACAAAGGTATGCCCCCATCTCACCCATTTTCTGAAACTGTCAGGAGTTAGATTATTAACTACACAAAGGCAACAAATGCAAAACAATACAGAACTAAGTTGAGACATTTATTCATTCATTTCTGAGGTAAAAATTATGGAGTTGTAGAATCAGCTTTACTTTCCCTGCAGGACAAAAGCAAGAGAGGGAACAACCACTGTAGGAACACACGAAAATTTCACATACTTTATCACAGCAAAAATAAGCAATTAAACATAAACCAAAATAATTGCAAGGTTTTTTCTCCTTTCTACTATTACACTATTTTCCCTTCCTCCCCATATTGTCTTTTTACTCAGCCTAGAAACTAGTGCACCAAAAGTACACATTTACAGTACTTACTCTCACCTCATTTACATGAGGGCAATATATAGAATAGAATAGAATAGAATAGATTAGGACTATTTCAGTTGGAACAGACCTACAATGACCACCTAGTCCAACTGCCTGACCACTTCATGGCTGACCAAAAGTTAAAGCATGTTGTTAAGGACATTGTCCAAATGCCTCTTAAACACTGACAGGCTTGGGGCATCGACCACCTCTCTAGGAAGCCTGTGCCAGGGTTTGACCACCCTCTCAGTAAAGAAACGCTTCCTAATGGCCAGACTGAACCTCCCCTGACACAGCTTTGAACCATTCCCACGTGTCCTATCACTGGATACCAGGCAGAAGGGATCAGCACCTCCCTCTCCACGTCCCCTCCTCAGGAAGCTGTAGACAGCAATGAGGTCGCCCCTCAGCATCCTCTTCTCCAAACCAGACAAGCCCAAAGTCCTCAACTGCTCCTCACAGGACATGCCCTCCAGCCTTTTCACCAGCTTTGTTGCCCTCCTCTGGATGCATTCAAGAACCTTCACATCCTTCTTAAATTGCGGGGCCCAGAACTGCACGCAGTATTCAAGGTGACGCTGCACCAATGCTGAATACAGCGGGACAATCCCCTCTTTTGGCCAGCTGGTCATGCTGTGTTTGATGCACCCCAGGATGCGGTTTGCCCCCTTGGCTGCCAGGGCACACTGCTGACTCACAGTGAGCCTGCTGCCGACCAGCACCCCCACATCCCTTTCTGCAGGGCTGCTCTCCAGCCACACCTCTCCCAATTTATACTTGTGCCTGGCATTACTCTATCCTAGGTGCAGAATCTGGCATTTGTTCTTGTTAAATTTCATCCCATTAATCATAGCCCAATGCTCCCATCTATCTAGATCCCTCTGCAAGGCATCTTGTCCCTCACAAAGTCAACAGCACCACCCAGTTTGGTGTCATCAGCAAACTTGCTAATGGTGCATTCAACTCCTGCATCCAGGTCGTTGATAAATATATTGAGCAGCACTGGCCCTAGAATTGAGCCCTGAGGAACACCGCTGGTGACCAGTCACCAGCCAGATGTAGTCCCATTCACTACAACCCTGTGAGCCCTGCCCTTCAGCCAGTTCTTCACCCAGCACACCATGAACCTGCTCATCCCACAGTTGGACAACTTCTCGAAAGGATGCTGTGAGGGACAGCATCAAAAGCCTTACTAAAATCCAGAAAAACTACATCCACCGCCTTCCCTTCATCCACTGGGTGGGTGACCTTATCATAGAAGGATATCAAATTAGTTAAACAGGACTTTCCCTTTGTGAACCCATGTTCACTGTGCCTGATGATTGCATTATTCTTTAAATGCCTTTCAATAGTACCCAGTATAATCTCCATAATTTTTCCAGGAACCGAGGTTAGACTGAGAACCTCAGAACTGAGGTTAGGTCTATAGTTCCTGGGTCCTCCCTCACACCCTTTTTGTAAATTGGAATAACACTGGCTAGCTTCCAGGCAGCAGGGACCTCCCCAGACTCCCAAGACCTTTGATAGATGATCAACAGGGGTAGATGATCAACAGGGGACGTGCCATAACATCCGCTAGCTCCTTCAGTACTCTATGGTTTAATTTATTTAAACTCAGGGAGATATTACAATTCCAGAAAAATCAAAACAAAGATTAATTTTAAAGGAAAAATCAAACATTTTAGTATATCCAAAACCCCTCAAAGGTGGTATTTGCAGATGGCCCCTATAAGAGGGGCCACAAGCAAATCGGGAGATAGAATTCAGAACAGTCTTGATAAATAAAATCATTTTGGAAAAAAATGGGCAAACATACATTTCCATTATCATGTAAGAATACTCACCTACGTAAATGTGGGATTAGAATAAATGGTCTGTTCTGCAGAAAATGATTTGTAGGTTACAGTGAATCACAAATGAAGAGTGAGACAATGCTACCGTTGCAAAAAGTACCATATAGTAATACATAAACAGGGAGTGTCACTTGCAGGCACTTGGGTAACTGTTATACTTCAGTATGTGCTAGTAAATTCTCAGCTGAAATACTGCCTAGCTTTGGGCACTGAACTTCAAGAAATATCTGGAACACTTGGAGAAAACAGAAGTAGACCAACAACGATAAGACTAATCTTCCTAGAAAACATGACGCGTGAAGAAAGTTTGGAGGTACTGAAGTTGTGTAAAGAGAAGAGAATGAGAGAAAAGAGTGCATATGACAGACATGACTGCAGCCTTCAAATACATAACAGGTAACCATAAAGACTAACGGACAGTTTTTCTCCATTTCCACATCAGGCTGAAGGAGGAAGACAGCACATTTTGACTAATGGGAGAAAAACTTCCTAATGATAAGCACCAAAAGAGACTGTAGAATATTTCCAGTGAGGCACATAGGGCTTAAGAATAAGATAAAGAGCTGTAAAAAAATGGTTTTTTAATAGTTGATCTGGGTCTGGATGGGGAAACAGAAAACACCAGTCTTCCAGTCTACACTTCTGTACTTCTTATTGAGTGAAAAGAGTCGAATAAACATTAGCAGCTAACTCTAAAATGCAGAGATCATAACACCGTGCAGATGCTATGGGCCCAGTGCTGTCATTTCTCCAGCCATGGCTTAGCACACTGCTGTAGTCAATTTTGCAAAGCATTATTCATATAGGTGGGGAACAGGAAATACAGTGGGGCTGTGTCACCAAATAATTACCAGCAGAAGCACTACCAAGGTACTTTCTGGAGCAGCAATTCTGTCTTCTCCTCACCTACGCAGTACCATGTATGCTCTGGTCCCATTTAATGACAGTAATTGATCTCATTGCCTGATCTAGCAAAGGCCTTGGCCTTTTCTGTCCCCTTCATTCACAACCGTCTTTGTACCTTCTTTAATTTCTCCTTCAGCACCCTGGGGCTCTAGCATCCATAATGCCAGTATCATGTTCCCCTCTTCATTAGCTTCACCTGAAGCTCACTGACTATAGCCATACCAATAAACTAAATGGTGCCAGTTTACTCCACAAACATATTCAGGGACTGAAATTCAATTGAATTTTTCATATTGCTAAACTGTTAAAACAATCTCAGAACAACTTTGGTCAGCCATCTTCTCTCCCAAACAACTCGGGCACAGTTTGGGAATTCCTGTGGGACAAATACTGTTCTCAACAGGCAACTTCAACCCACCCTCTGCGCCCAGGAGGCAAAGAGAGCTTAATGGTGAGGACATGGGTCATCTTACGTCAACTGGCCTCAGTGTCAGAGAGCAATCTGAGGCACATTTAATGTACTGCCACAGCCATACCCATTGTCCTGTGAGGCCCCAAGTAAGGAAATCATTATTAATGACAGCTAGAATAGAAGCTGTTGCACTCAGCAACTGTTAATAAACAGACAGAAATGGTATGTTCTCTCTGTTTCTTCAGGAGCAGACTCTTCAGGATGAAGTAATTATTTTAATCAGTTCCCACTGTAGATCCTGGTTCCCGCCACAGGAGAAAGAAAAAGCCAGTGGTTGCATGTCTGCCTTGGACAGTTAGGAACCCTCTACTCATACAAGCAGTGTCTAGCTGGTACAATTACTCTAATGTAAGTAAAAACCATGTATTTTTAGTCATCAGAACATTAAACAGATATAGGAAAGCAACTAATCCAGTTCACTCAATCAATAATATACATTTTTGAAAAAAAAAAAAATGTTTTTAGAATCTGAAGGTCTGGTTTGAACCAACAAAGCCCAAGACATTCCCGTTAAAACTGATATTTCATAAACACAATTATGCCTTTTACTTTAAGAAATGGTTTGAGTTAAAGGTGAAATGGTAATGCTTGCTCCAAGTTTCCTTAGGATTTTGTTACTTTAAGTCAAATGCTTTACTTCACATAAGGTTTCTTGTGTTGAATTGTAGTACAACTGTTTACTCAAGTGGCAGCAGCATACTCTGTGATAAATTAAATGGACATTTATCAAAGGCAAGTTGACAGGTTTAAATGTTAAACGTAAGCATTGTAAGACAAGTACAAATAGTTTCTACCTGGAGGTTACATATCCAAATCACTGGATAGATATTTTAATTAACTTCTGCACATTAAAGAACGTTTGCTTCTGAATTATTGAAGAACATTTCCTGAGAGAGGAAGATACAAAATGTCATGCAATATATTTTTAAGTAGTGTTTACATATAAATAAAAATTGAAAATCCTTCTTCCCATACAACACAGGCAAGAAAGAGACAAATACTGTTTAGAAACATAAATCTTGGGGTCAAGATGTAAAGTTAAATGAAATGAACAGCTTAAGAGAGTTCCATCAGACAGAGGCATCATACATGGGTAGAGGGGTTTTCATTACTATATCTCATTTTATTCTTAATACATTGAATTATGATCTAATAACACAAACATGTAGCCACCTCAGGTTCTGAGGGAATTTTGAGAGAGCCTAAAAGATGAAGACATACAATAGTCAGTACTAAACCCCCCAAAAATGCATCTCTGGTGCGAACAAAATAGTTAATACACTTGTCTCATTTCTTAAACCCATCTAGTCTTCTTGCCCTACTAACAGTAATTCTCAAGGCAACAAGCTGGGAAACAGAAGCAAGCTGCAAACCCACAGGAGCACAATGCTAAGTGCCTTCTCAACAACGCTTCACCTTTCAAACCACTGAAGCATTTGGACACTTAAAATGCTAATAAAATGCTAAAAGGTTTTACTCACAGTTAAAACCAGGTTGAATAGTTTTTCCAGCTTCAAGACTGTTTATTATAATCTGAAAGATGATGTGCAGCAGCAGAAATGATAGACTGGTGAAACACAGAGATTTTAATAATCGTCCTGTATGCCCTAAAAGACAAAATATACATACATATAGATGGTGAATTTCCAAACATTGCTTAAAGGTTTCCAGTATAAAACCAGTAAAAATATCCTGACCAAGGATATTTCTACAAGTCAGTTCCACGTTACTGATGATTGGCCCTTAAGGGTCACCATCATAGCAAAAAACATACTTAAATTATAGTGTGTTTGAGTACTCTTTAATCACAAACCCCAATGATTGTTATAACTGATATTTCCTTTTAGGTTTTGGATTAAAAAAAAAGTTTCTCAAGTCTCCAGATAGCAATTTTACATCAATAATAACATCACAATGCTTATCACCGCATTACCTGGTACAAAGACAAAATATGGATGATACTTCCAATCTTGAGAAATAAAAACCTGTTAATCTAATTACTCTTTCCAAAACAAATTACATGGGAGGGGGGATAACAACACGAAAACCTCCATTTGGCTCAGGAGTATAGACATACTTTCAAATGAATGCTTTGCTTTGTGCAGACTGCCCTCTTTCTCTTCCTTTAGAAGTTTTTGAAAATAATTTTCAGTACACACTGAAGAATCCTGTGCCAGATACACTTGGTCATAGTTCCTCTATGATTTATTGGATATCTATAGCCAAAAGCCAATAGAAAATGTTTGACGAAGACTTAGAAAATGCCTTATAAATCCTCCAGGAAACACTCAGGTTAATCACAGGCAGCCAGACTTGCAAGGTATGAATAAATAAAGTAAACCATTAGTATTTCAGAAAATATGCATCTTCAAGACTAAGTTGTATTGCTGATAAAAGACAACATTAAATATCACCCTACCTGACCTATCTGCAGTGAAAGTTCTATTTCCAAAGTATTTTATACCTAGATTTCACACCACCTGCTTCATGCATTTGATGGTCATTTTTTTATTCACAGATTAAAGAACAGCACTGCTGGAATTCTTACCCAAGCTTACAAATAAAGCCAAGGCTATGGAGGGGAGAACTAGGAGAGTATACCTGGGAAATATTCACCTGACATGCAGCCTGTTTCGTTCATACTTATTCTGCATGGGTCTGTTATGAGCAACTACTAGAAAGAAGACAATGGTTCATATTCTGTATCTAGCCAGTAAATCAGCTTTTTGCTTTATATTTGTTATAGTTCAAGAACGTTGTCGATGGCCCGAATGGTAGTTTATAAAGCAAAGAATCAGATAAACGTGATTCAACAACTTTAGAAAAAGTTATAGACTCACTCCATCAGACTCAAAACTTTTGTTATATGATCACTATCTTGACTTCAAATTTTGAATACCAAATGCCTGTAATGAACTTCCCTGGTTTTTTTAAAATAAAGAGATTAAACAATTCAAACAAAATTAAAAATGGCAAGAGCGAGCCTACGTATGAATTTCTGTGATCTGAAAAGGAAGATACATTCACTAGATACATACTTTGTATGGCCTATTCACCAGTCTTTACTGGTAAGACACTAGAGTCCACATGGAAAGCAGACAGCCTTGGCTGCAGAGCATTACAAAAAAAAGACTAGATTTTAAATTCTTTGGATCAGAGGTCATTTTTTGTTCCTCTTCTAAGGAAGCTGGCCTGGTGTCCTGGCTTAGGACAACAACTTCTAAGCACTATAAAAGCATAAATAACAAGATAACTCATATTTTCAAGATCATTGGAAGAATGAATATATGACAAGCTACATGTTATTAAATCATTTGTTAAATGTGATGTCATATGTAATCCAATCCAAGCTTTTACAATTTTTTGGCAAGTTTCAGTATTTGGTGGGTTGTTCCTGCATTACCAGATCCCGTGCTCATGGTATTACAAGAGCTGCATGTTCAGAATATACTAAAAAATTACGTATCTCAAAGCTGGAGACAAGCAGTTTGACCACACAAACTCCATGGACTTAATAGCTGTGTTAAAATGTACAGATTTTAAAGACAGTCTGGTGATTTCTGAAGTTCTGTGTCACAAACTCTCAGGAGTTAACAATTCAATAGATATCAAGCACTGAATTTTTCATATAGAAGTGGATCTGGAAGTTTTTTGATAGAATTGTTTCAGTCAGCCTCCAAAGGAAAAAAAAAATGCAATACAATTAGCCAACACACATTCATGTCCCAAACTGTTTCCACATAAAGAAATAAAACTATTAAAAACTTGGGTCCATCTTTCAATATTTCAATTGCCATATCTCTCCAAAATATATCTCAGTTTTAGACTTCAGTTTTTAAAGTTTGAAAACAAACATATTTAAATTATAGATTGAACAAAGCATTTCTTTAACAAAGCCTTAACTTTTGTTAAGGCTTCAACATTTGTAAATGTTGAAAATGTATTTATTGAAATGCTGAAATGTTGAAAAAAGATCTCCTTCTGCACAAAGCTAGGGAAAATTTTAAAGGACTATTAACACTCATGATAATAAATAGTGTCTCAGTGTACTGGTAAATATGGCAGGGGAAATACACAGCTAAAAGGCAGCTAGACACGTTCAGTGCAGGTTACAGCATTCCTCAAGGGCTGCTCTCTTCATGGCCATCGGTGGGACAGGACCACCATCAGATCCTACTGAGCAGGAGCCCTTTGCCTGCACCGCATTCAGCTGTGCCAGCAGAAACTAGACACAAGAAGTATTTGGAGAAAAGTAAGAAATACTATGCCCCTGATTTCAAAAGTTTTGGAGAGACATCAACAACTTGGGATAAATGGGAATGCTAAAAATCAGTGAATTACTGGATACATAATTTATGCCAAGGAAGAAGTGACAGATTTGGATAAGGGATGAGTCTCAATTTATAGTGGGGTTTGGATAAACCCATTTGACTGTATTTTTACTTACCTTTTTTTCTTTCTACTGGAAACTTAGTTCTAAATTACACAAAGAAAAAATTAACTGTATGTGTACAGAACTGGGATGGTGAGAAAAGAGCTGAAATGACACTCCTGAAATAAAACAGAGCTTCTTACAATGAGGAAGAAAGATTTTTGTCATCCTTCTTTAATTTTTATTTATTCTAATTCACCCACAGTTACAATCCTTTTGCTAAAACATACTTTAACTGTTCAGCTGCCCTAACGTGAAAGTCCTTGGGGGCATGAACGGAAGCTGACTGTCCCACAGAAAGGAAATACATATTGTTCAAAAAAGTTGCATGGACAGAACAGCCACACAAGAGAACATCGCCCCAGCCCACACCAGAAATCACAACGCTGATTCATTCATTTTTGTCTTAGAGGTATAGCCTCGTGTATGTCCATCAAGACTAAAATAAGAAAAATCTTCTGGCAAAACACCTGGGTTTGTAGCTTGAGCGCTGGGTTCTGATTTTACTCACACCAGCGTGGCACCACCAGCTTCAGCAAACTGTGGTGGATGGAAAGGAGAGAGCAGATTTGCCTCAGAACTGGCCTGAAAGACTAAGAAAAGTGGGTTTGCTTTCAGGTGCAGTGTGTCATTCCTAATGGCACCCAGTGGGACCAAAACCTGGCATGTGGCTTTAGAAATGTATCCTGAAGTGTTTCGGAAACACACAGGGAGGTTGCTCCAGCCTCCTTGTCCCGCCAGAAGGCTCCTGAGAAAGGGCTTTCTCCCCTTCAATCAAGCCTGCAGGAAGCCGGTCAGGAGGCAAAGGCTTCATTACCCTCTTTCTCTCCAGCCCAGCTGCAACACTAAACTGGACTCAAGAGGGCCCAAAGCTTTTCACACATGGTAGAGGAATCCATTTCTTATTTTTCAAAGGTAATCCAGCCAAGAGCCGGATTAGGGATGGCATGTCCCCCCCAGCCACAGGCATGTAACCTCAGTACAACTAACTATTTGAATGTGTCCAACTGGGGCTGCTGCCTTCAACAAACACATGCACCTCTTGACTGCCTACATCATGATTGTATGCAAAGGTGGAGCCTGCTGCTCACATCGTTTCCAACGCAGAAAAACAGCACATGCATGTTTAGACTGGCAGTCCCGTGATCTTTTCTGCTACCCCTTTCCCTAACACAGTAGAGTATCACAGAATTCAATTTTTTTGTACACCTGGAACTTCAGAAGAGCTTCTTCCAAAAGGGTGTGCTAATAGGACATTGAATAACTGAATGGCCAGTTGTCACTGAGACCTGCTTTAAAATCACATATATCAGCTTTTACAATATAATCTGACCAAGGGCCTTAGGCTATTGCGAAGAGCATATCATATCATATCATATCAAATTTCCAGTTGCTTGCAAGGTGCATTTTCATTCCACACAAATTTTTTTCTCTTTCTGATCTGTTGGATGGGCATAACAAAAAATTGGTTGAGTCTCTAACAAAGTTAATGATACCGCTAACAATTTATCCTGATTTTTTAATAAGTAGTACTAAGCATTTATATGCAGAAGGTGATCAGTTCAAAGGGTCAGTATCCATTCTGCATGCCATAATGATATCAGGAAAGGAAAAATAGAGGAGGAAAGTAACAGATTCTAAAAATTAATTTAAGACTCTTTACTATTCCAACAGTGTAATTCCTTCATCATGATCATATGTATGCTGCATGGTTTCACCTGAAGAGTAGATTTAAGAGTGTTTGGGTGTCTTATTTGAAGCTTTTATTACTTTGCACTGGGATTTTTTTTTAAATGTAACCTTAGTGTTGCATTTTCTGAAGTCAGTTGGTTTTTGGATAATTCTTACACCTCTTCAGCCATATATTGTATCCCAAACTGCTGCAACACGTTCAATTCTACTTCAACACTTTTGCTTGGGAATTTTTTTACACAACACCTTTTATTCAGATCACAGCAGATGAAATACCAAAGCACAAGTAATTTTTCACATAACCTTTGATAGCATACGGTGAGTGACAAACATTAATTTGCATTTATCTCCTGAACTAGTGACACTTCAGTTAATAAAGATACTCTATTACGGCCATTGAGGATTTATTTTTTAATAAACCTCTTCATCAGTAAGTGACAAACATAAAACTAAAGAGCTCTGGGGACAAGACCTGGCTGCAGTAAACTTCTGCAGCACAGACAGGGTCAGTCCCACAGAATTTGTTTCATCTAGAAATCTTAAAATCTTAACTTCTTGATTTTCCATCAGGAAACCTAGCATCACCTCAGAGCCTAGCTGGAACCAGGGTCCCGAGACTTTAATCTCCTGCTCCATCATTCCAAATAGGAATCTGTCAACAACATCTATACTGTAGATCAGGGCAGCTGGGGCTGGATTTTCTTAATCCAGAATTAAGAAAACATTTAATTCAAAAAACCTGTCCCTTGGAAAAATCTGGAAGTTTGGGGGTCATATGATCTGCAAGGGAAAAAAAAAAAAAAAAACAACCACCATAATTTCCCAAATAAAAGAAATCCCACCTTTGGTCAGCTCTGTTTTAAGTGCCTCGAGATATCACAACTAACTTACTGAGATAAATGCGAGAAAAGAGTTCTGATTTGAAGTTGGCTTCTGCCAAAGTTTCAGAGATGATAAAAGGTAGAGTTGGTTCCAGCTAATCATCAGAAAAATGTTATCACTGAGTGCAGCACGAACATCTGCCACCTTGGCCACAAGTGTCAAACGTAGATTCACACATTTAAACGTATACACAGGTGAGAGTTTATCAGCATGAAATAAGCGCTGATATGTCCATACTCCATTTGACAGGAAAACCTTTTCTTTCAGTATGGGCAGTCAGCAACACCTGAAGAATATGGGTCAGTCCGCTTTCCTGAATTCATCGGTACTCTTGTACACTAATTGATGCTTAACACAGCAGGACACCTCCCGATGACCATGGGAGACAAAGAAAGGATTCAAATACAAGTTCTAAATTCAGCTGAGATTTTCAGTGATCACTACAGGGTTAAACTTGCAGGGCACAAAGCAATTTAGCCCTGTCCAAGAAAGCACTTAAGCACATGCATATCATTGAGCACATGAACGGGGACTGAAGGGCTCTCAGTGTTGCATAAAAGGTTCATAAAATAAGACTGGCTGCTTCACTGCTATGGTATTGATAGTCAGTGTGACCCAGCCTTAAAGCACACAGCTTGCAAGTCAGTGGAAGTCAAACCCTTTTAGATACCTCTGCACCATCCACTGTTCAAATCAGTGCTCTGCAGAGGCTGATTTTCTCTATTTCTCCTTACAGTTACAACGTGTACTTATGTCCAAGCGTGCAGGCTAGGCATAACCTCAGTGTTTTCAACTCTTCTCTTCCCTGTGCACTTTTGGAGGTGCAGAGACACAGTGCCCTCCAGTTTCAGGTTCTGTAAGAACGATGCTAAATGTTTGCTAGTGCCAGTTATATCTATTATTAAACAATCTTTCCCAGACATAAAATATCGATAGTATTTCTACATGCACAGTACAGCTATGCTTAGAGGTTTGGCCTCTTGAGTGCTGAAACGCAATGGGACAAAGCTATGAACAAGGAATAGAGGAAGGCAATCGTTTGGAAGGACTATACTAAGAAAATGTGATAATGGTGTGCCTTGTACACTGTATATTGTGCTATGGCAAGCCATTGATCCACCAAGTAAAGTAACTGCATATCGGCTCCTATTCAGTAAGTCTTACATGTACTTCTTAAGTAGACTCAAAAAAGATAATGCTTAAATCATCCTGAAGCTGCCAGAAATTATTTTAATGGTTAAAAAAGTGCTATCATTTTCTACCTAAAATAAACCCAAAACTTCCTCCTTTCTTGAAAGCGCTGCCATCCTTCCCTTGTACAGTAAGCATAGCTATCAGTACATCTATATTTAGCTTAATAGAAAATGCATTAAATTTTTTTTTTCCCCAAAGAGTACCTTACATTTCAACATCATCTTCTACCCAGAGGATTTGAGCTTACTAGAGCCTTAAACAGTGGGCAGACATCACCACTGCAAAAACACAAAACCACATGGTTCACTCACTGGATTTACAGCAGCAAGACAAAAATAGAGAGCAATTAACTAATGCCATGGTCTATTCTGTACCTGCCCAGGTCAAAGCCTTAAAATATGTATCCACAAACAACAGCTCAAGATTTCATGCTATTATTTTTTGCTATGTTTAAAGCTATGTGCTCAAGCAGCCACAGTGAAATCCAGACCAGAGAAGTACAAGATTCAGATTCAGAATTTACAGCAAAAGTTTCCCAATGTTTGAACAGTTTTGTCCATGCTTTCCTGAACATGCCGATTATTCCCGTACACAGCCAAATGTCGCAATCTACAACTGTACCCAATAGAAATATTCAAAACAGGCATGATTCCTTAATTTCAAGCAACTTTTTGTACTATAATGTATTCCTTTGCATTTCAAATTATTTTATTTCTTAGATCATAAAAACACAAGAATTTGTAATAGTTTATTACAAAATACATAATTACCTAAAAATTTTACATTACTTTTTAAAGCAAAGTAAGACACGTTGTTCCAGGCTGTGTATCTGCATGTAAAATGCAGGTTCCTTTATATTCTTTCATATAATGTATTTCCTTACATTTCTCTTTCTGTTTCTCTCTCTTTTTAAAATACTACAGAGGTCTAAGAAGGGAAAAAAGTCTGTTTAGAGATAGACACTTACATTGCAGGAATGCCAACCAGACTTGGGTAAACACAGTCAAAAATGTTATGTGTAATTAAAAAAAAAAACTGATTTAGAAATGAAAACATAAAAAGTGCTGCATAGGATAATAAATGCCTACTTACTCTAGCTTCTTGCAGGATTTCCTGTTTTTCCTAGAAGTTTTCGTGCCCAGAATACTACTAGAACTGAGCTGTATCCTCTGCATCAATAGACAATACCATCGTTCAAGTTAGTCATAATCTCTGACTCGCAAGTTTACACAGGCAATTTACCCATTTTGTTAACAAAATATTTTGTCAGACAAGACTCAGAACTTAACCATTCATTTTTTTTCCAGATGATACTCATAAGCTTTCAAAGCAAACAACAGCTACTTGATGTCTGCTTCTTAATTTGACAGGTGACTGTACCAAGCTAAATACAGGAAATAAATATAATCTCAGATGCTAGTGCATACGAACACTGAGCAATTTTAAGCCAGAGCTGGTCTTTCACAAGAGGATTTGAGGCTTTTAATACAGAGTTCCAGTTACTTCCCTTGAGGAACCAGGCTCTCCATGTTTGCTACTAACAGATAATATTTATTTTGAATTCAAATTAATTCAGCCATTATTATCTGTTAGAAGCACTGCTTGCAATTTACTTTCCTCATTCCTCTGTCATGCTCATAAAGAGCAGGTAACTCAAGCCAGTACTAAGCTCCTTCAACAACAGAGAGTCCAAACAACTCCCAAGTAATGGGAGATGACAGCAGGTCATGTGCTACAGAGCTGAAACACATTGTTAAAAAAATCTGTACTTACTATGAGGTAAATAACTTTCTCCATTGAATACCTACCCACATATGTTCATAAGCAGCAAACAAATTTGATGCAAGGCGGAGTAAGAAGGGAAGGCTAGAAGGCTATGTAAATAAGAATAATACAGCTATGGCAAACTCCACCCTACACCATGATGTTTTCACAAGGGAGTAGGTGTGCTTAAGTATGTGTACTGAACTCACAGTGGAAGCTGTGCTATAAATTTCTGCCCTTGGCAAAACTTTCCCAAGAAGCTCTAGAGGCTGCCTCAGCTCAGGCAGGAGAAGTCTTGCAAAGCTTAACATCTTTCTGAAGAGTTTGTATTAGTATCTCTAGCACAACATAATGCAGCTCATGACCCAGTTGAAGAGCCCTTCAGCTGAAATGCATTGGCGTTTCAACTTCAACTTTGCATTTCAAAAATGCAAATGATCTGAACTGCTAAGCCCCCCTGTCTACGTAGAGCTGAAGTAACCTATGCGAGGGAATAGTTTCATTCCCTCTTTATCAGAGGTGCTTAGGGAAGAAGAAAGACAAGATGGAAAAGCAAATTATTTATGGAAGAAAGTTGGTTCTAAAAGTTTCCTGGCGTTTGAAGAACATACTATGATGCTAGTATGCCACACAGCCATGAAACTTTCTTCTTTCTGAAAAAAATATTATTACTTTCAAAAAAACTTTTCCAATGGGCAAATGGAAGAGGACCAGATAGCTTCCTATAAACTTTGGTAGTTTCCTTTCACCGAAATCAGGTAGTTTTCTAAAGAAATTAAAATACAAACTTCCCAAGAGACTATGTTGTATATTCAGTAAAATTCTGTAGAGAAATAGATTACAGGAAGTCAGAGAACCACATCCGACTTGCACGCTTGGCAAATTGGTGAAAACTATAACACAGCTGAGCATTAGACAGTTAGGTAAGGACCATACACTGAGGAGGAGTCCGGGTAGTTACCACAGAAAATGGTCATGCCTAGCAGATCTTAGAAATCTTCATGGAAACCACAGAATATGTGTATAAGGATATTTTAGATGACATAGCAAACTTAGTTTTCAATAAACTTCTGGCGAGTATTTCAGAACAACAAACTTCCGTCAAAGGCTCTTACAGGAAATGATCTGTCACGGGAATGGAGGAAACATCATCTTGGGACATACCAGATGATGGTATGTCCATACTCGGGACATGCCATACTTGGGACATGCCATACTTGGGACATGCCATACATCTGGCTGATGGCAACTTTTGATTTATCTCCCAGTCCAGTTGCAACAGGTTCAGAACAAAAATACTTTTTTTTCCATATTAATGACAGAATTCATCTTATTTGCTACATTCTGCCTAATACTCATATTATGTGTGGAATTAAATGGATGTAGATGTACTGCTTTTGGTTGGGATAGAGTTAATTTTCTTCATAGTAGCTTGTATGGGGCTATGTTTTGGATTTGTGACAAAAATGGTGTTGATAATACAGGGATGTTTTTTGCTACTGCTGAGCAGTGCTTACACAGGGTCAAGGCCTTTTCTGCTTCTCACCCCACCCCACCACCGAGTAGGCTGGGAGTGCACAAGAAGTTGGGAGGGGACACGGCTGGGACAGCTGACCCCAACTGACCACGGGGATATTCCATACCACATGTTGTCATGCTCAGCAATAAAAGCTGGGGGAAGAGGGAGGAAGCGGGGGACATTCAGAGTTATGGTGTTTCTTCCCAAGTAACCGTTACGCGTTACCTGCTTTCCTGGGGATGGCTGAACACCTGCCTGCCCATGGGAAGGAGTGAATGAATTCCTTGGTTTGCTTTGCTTGTGCGTGTGGCTTTTGCTTTACCTGTTAAACTGTCTTTATCTCAACCCACGAGTTTTTGCATTTACCCTTCCGCTTTTCTCCCCCATCCCACTAGGGGGAAGTGAGCAAGTGGCTGTGTGGTGCTTAGCTGCCTACTGGGGTTAAATGACGACAGTAGACTATAAATATACATGAAATCTGGACATCAAGGAACTCATCTATGCTTGCAGAAACACTTGATTTCTTCAGGAGAAGAAATCACAACATCTCTCAATATTGCAGAAAAGGCTTACACTAAGGAAAAGTGGAGCTCAGTGAAATGCTGAGATCCTAACGACACCACTCGTGTCTTCTTGCAAATGGTATGCAAAAGCCATTCATTGGAACATCCTGCAAACCAAGCAGAGAACAGCAGCTAGATCTGGATTATCGCTATTATATTAATTCCATGTGTGCTTACACAACGGTTCTCCCCTCTTACATCTGTATGTAAAAATCTCTCTGTATGTAAAAACATAGCTGTAATATTGTCTATCATGTTCTAGGTAGATCAGACAAAGGAATTTTGCACAAATAATCCATTACTTTCAACTCCAAAATGTTTACTATGAAGTTTCCTTGATAAGCCTCCAGGTCAAGACCATAAATGAGCCATCACATTTCCATATGAAGACACTTGCTGTATTTTTTGGACAATAACTGCAGAGAAAAGCAAATAGGTAATTTTCACCCAATTATATGCATCCTGTGTTTTGCATAGTGGAAAAAGGTGGCCAACATTATAGTAAGTCAAGTCCTTGCTGGTAAGGTGTCTTTCAGATAAGTGTATAGTTGAGTAATGAATGAACAATGATGCCTTTCCTTCCTAGGATGGTTGCTACCATGAGCCAGGCATTTGGTGGCAGCAGTCCAAATACTCAACAGGCCAGAAGATAGAATCCATACCAGGTATCAACACTCTGAACTCTTAAATCGCTTCTGTGAACAAAATGAATGGTTGATACTATGTACACAGGTAAGGAAAGGTCAAGAGTTGCATAACAGTACACAAATCTGGGAGGAAGAAATTTACTGACTATTTTTTAATTACCCTGTTAACGTAAAGACTATGAACAGAGATCCGGATTTAACAAGTCCAAGACCAGAAGGGGGAAAATTTTCCTCTGAATTTTCAGAATTATTTTTGAGCAGCTGGAAGAAGTTCAATTTCTGATGAAACGAAAACTCGTGAAAAGGAAACTAAAAAGAGTGAGACGTCAAGGGGAAAAAAAACCAACAGTGGAACTGACTAGTAATCTGGAATCTCCATCATCCTACAGTCAAGTGTTAAAATATTAGAAACTGTGACTATAAAAGAAGCTAAAAACATCTGTATCTATACTGGTACAAACCAAAAGTCCATTCTCACCAGTAATCAGTAGCGGCCATGAGCAGATGTCTAGGGAAGCATACAAGAAGATTAATACTCCCTCTAAGCCTCTAACCTTTTTCAGACTGCTTGAACCAGATCTGTTTGGTAAATTTCTCCTCCATGAACTTTCCCAGCCTCACCCTCAGCCATGCGAATTTTCAGCATACACAATATCCTGCAGCAGGAATTGCCACAGCTCAGCTGCTCACTGTATGAACAACATCCTTTTGCTTGTTGCCCGTTCTCACATTACGAGAAAAAGAGAACAACTGGTCACTATCCATCCTTTCCCCATCACTCATGATTTTGTACCTCTCAATCATACAGTCTTTCACTTGCATCTTTTCCCAGCTAGAGCCCTACAATACTTATCTGTTCCTCAGACACTGCTGCACATACTTTAGTTACCCACATCAACCATCTCTGAACTCTTTTCCAGTTCTACTACTTTCCTTTAGGGTAGGGTGCCAGTACCACTACAAAACACAGGCATACCATGGCTTCATACAGCAGTACAATGTTGTTCCGTTTCATTCTCTGTTTTTTTTGCTTTACGTTCACACTTGTTTTTTCAACCGCCGCTGAGGCTCTGAACTAATGTTTCCATGAATGTATGTATCACAAGCCCTGGATTGCATTCCTAAGGGACAATGTCAGCTCAGTGACCACTGTTTCACGTGTGATTATTTTTTTTTTTTAAACTTTACCTTCATACACATTTGTCCCACAAGAACGCAAGTGGGGTAGAAGGAAACCAGGGCATTCACTAACTGAAGGGATCATCTTTTTTTCCTCAGAGATGCAGCTGAATGTATAAAGGCTACCAGATGGATGCCCTTTTAAACATGTGAAATTTATTTGGAAATTCCACTGATCTCCGCTGTGGGAAATACCCTTCAAAATTCTCTTGTCACACCAGACACTTTCAAAGACTGTAAGTTTTATCTGCTTGCTTCTGAATAAATAGATTCTCTCAAAACAAAACTCATCTATTCTAGTGCCTGGAAACTATAGTAAGGAAGATTGCTTAACACTGAATCAAGTTTGTCACTGACCAACTTATTTCATCCACAGATCAAAAACTACCTGAAGGAAAGTATGTGCAGTCTTCAAAGAAAAATACTTGAGTTCTCTGTAGCCCTGTGGGATT
Source organism: Mycteria americana (assembly GCF_035582795.1). Lineage (NCBI taxonomy): Eukaryota > Metazoa > Chordata > Aves > Ciconiiformes > Ciconiidae > Mycteria > Mycteria americana. Next base: position 117,848,462 of record NC_134366.1, on the reverse strand, counting down.
TTATCAAGCTTTTTCAAAATAGTTATATTTCTCCATTACGAATAACCAATTACCAAGCATTCACTGCAAGACATTGGCTGAGTAATGATCGTGTCCAACTAGATCTAATATATCTGGCATTTTGTCCTCTGGGGTAGACATAAAAGGATCAGTAGTTTCATTCTTTCACGTACAGCAAAAATTATGGGGATCCTGCAGCCAAATGTAGTAAAACTGCTTCAACACTGGAGCTGAATTTGGCATCTATGCTCTGCACACATGTAGTCCAATTGTTGTCCAAGCAGCGTTTCAGGATCCAAGAGGCCTCTGGAGTGGTATATGAGACATCGCTGCGATTCAGCTGGGATTTCTCACACATCTGTCTTTCTGGTAGAAGGATTTGGAATCATCCCCTGGACAACAGTAGGGCTGGTGGGATAACAACCTCAGACAACTCCCGCAAGAAGCACTAGGGACTGGAATAGAGGACTGCACTATTTACATCTCTTCTTGTGGATGCTTGTTAGAAAGGGTTGCTGCTTGAGCACTTTTAAATACTTTTCCCTGCGGCAGGAGATCTAGGTGTGGAACAGGAAAGCCCATATATACAGAAAGTAACAATACGGAAATGGTATGTAAGACGATGGATTAGAATACATGTACTACCATGTTTCGCAGGGTATGGTTTTAGCATTCTGCAAAGCAAGAAAGTGCAATAGAATCGCTCACTGTTTTCATGGCCTGGATTTTTAAATTATTACTGATGTTGTGTTTTGTCTGCAAAGGCAACAAAGAGAATGTTGAGAGGCATAAAGGGTGGAGATTATGTAGGATATGAAGGATGAAGATATTCCTGTGCTCTTCACAACTAATAAAAGTAGTGTCTCAGTTCTTTACCACAGAGTGTGAACTACGAGTTTCGATCTGGAGAAAGTGCCAGAAAACTTATCTCTATCACGCTCAGAGACTATGCAGGAAGAAGAGCAAAGTATATCTTTAAAGACTACTTAGGTGGTTTTAATCACCCAGAAGGTTATACAACAGTCAAAGAGACTTCGACACTGTAAAATATCAGCTCAAAGCTGCCAAAGTGCCCAAGATAGCCCTGTGATCCTGCACTTTGTGCCTTTTGTTGAAAGTCAAAGGGCACTAGAGGTTTCAGGCACAGTCTTCAAAAGTCCCTGAGAGCTTGAGCTTGGGTGCACATAATACATGTCTCTCGTATCTCTACAATTCTAAAAAGGTAAGCAATCAAAGAAGAATTAATTTGTATCTGTCATACCTGGAGATTCAAGTGTGGAAGACACGAAGAAGACTCTTGCTTGGCTATATGACCTCTGAACATCCTCTAAATCACTGACATCATTGAAGTAGCATAGTGCCTAATCTGCAGTTAGCATAATCTCATTATCATGACTATTGTTATGACTACTCTGGAAAAAATCAATAAAAATTTGCCTGAAAGATATTAACACAAGATTTTTATGATTAGGAGAGAACGAGTACATTTCTAATATGAAAGAAATTGAAACACACAACATGGTCCCTTGCATATAGATTGGTCTTTACTTTTGGATAACCTCAAAAATATTGCTATGAAATAAGAAACAAAGTTTGCTTTTGAAATTATTACGGAGACAAGAATAGACATACTTCAGTTTAGCAGTATGTGTGTATATATACACACATGTATACACATACATACATGAGTACACCAGACATACTGGCCACATAAATATATGCTAAGTAGACAATCTCTTCACAGCTCACAGCACAGTTAATAGTCTCACTTGTATGCTGAGAGGTAACAGTATGCAAAATCTATTTTGTCATCTAGATTCAGCCTTATAAGAAAACACTTGTGCTTCAACAGTTCCAGCATGGCATATGCTGGACATTGGGAAAGCAAAGATTTTGCTTCTTACAGCATTATCTCTATATCAAAACCAGAACCAAATGTAAATGTCATCTGGCTATGTTTCATGTTAATATTCGTAACATAAAAACACTTTAAAATTTAGTCTTATATTAAAATAATTTGCTGTTTTCCATTTTCTCATACATAATACTTTGCTACTTGTCTGTAAGACTAAAGTAGAACTATGTAATTTACAAAGAAGCAATTCAGATGCCAACATGGTGTGTTACTGAGTGTAAAATAGAGTGAAGTGTCAACCAAAATCATACTTCTGTGAATTTTGTAGGATTATTACAATTCAAAAAGTATTTAACTTTTTGTGTACATGCAATAACAAAGGGAAAAATGTGTATGTGATGTTATACTCCAGCATCCTAACAAAAACACTGGAGTCCAGTGTTAAAACAGAAAATAGCCATATGTCTTACAAATATATACTCCTGGTATAAAACACATCTGTATTCAGTACAGAGTCAGTAGCCTAAGCTATTTTCCAGTCAGACAAATTCAGACCTTTTCTTAGTCTACAACATACTAAAAATATTTAATATGAAGCGATGTTCACAAAGCTCACAAAAGTGGAAGTCTGATTCTATTTTTGATTGCCAATGTTTAATAATTCAGGCTGAAATTCAAGTTGCTAAAGGAACTTTTACAACGCTTGGCAAGAGGGATGAAATGCCACTGTTCAGCTCAAGAAATCAAAAATACAATTATTTAGTTTGAACTTACCAAAGCTTAGGTATTTTCTTTGTTTTTTTTTCAACATAGCAAAGTGAAGAATTTCCACTTCAGCAAATATCAACATTTCCTCACAAAAAAAAAAAGCCTGATTTTGTTGCAGCACATATTCCACCTTTAAAAGGACATCCAAATTAATAACAGTTCACTAGGAATTTTTCATAGAAAGTTATGAAATCACGGAAAGAGAAAGGATGTTGGAGAAAGAACAGCAACAACACACAGCATTAGCAAGCATCCTCTGAAGTGTCAGTGACACGTTAAAGCAGCACTAAATTGGCTGTTTTCATACAAGCGTGGGGTTTGTGTAATAGGTGACAGCAAAGGCTGCTAGAAAGGTTTCAGGGCCATTTGCTGGGGATAACCTCTGGAGCACATTCAGGGCTTTTTGCCACATGTAAGCGATGCAGCCTTGCAAACCCGTGCTAATATAACCATGTTTGTGTTTACACACCACCACGGCAACATTTGATCTCTCTATATAATAGATAGCCCTCTCCGAAATGTACGTCTGAGGACACTCATGAGTGCACAGTTACCTTAGCATCACTTTATGCTGTCCCACACGTAAAAGCTGGAGCATTGAAAACTAAATAAAACTCCAACTTGGCCCCATTGCAGAAACACGGCACCAAGCACCCCGGCAGGGAGACGCGCAACCCCCGCCTGCTGCCCGCATTGCCCAGCACGGGGGGAGATGGACCAGACCAGCCTGGTCTGCCTCAGCATCCCACGAGGGGCACGCACGCCCTCCCCTGAAAGCTGGGCTCTGCTCCGCTGTCGACACAAGCGGCGTTCCCAGCAGTGCAGTACAGTTATTTCACTCCCTGACCCTCCGCTGACGCCCAACACAAATACTGGGACGCGACAGCCTGCCATGACAGTAGTTGAACAGCTCTCTGGGTTTCTGCTCTCCTCGGACACAGGGAGAAGCAGTATTCTCCTTTATTATTATACCATGTTTCCTTGTGTATGTCAACTGTTCCTTAGTTACAGAGAACTGTACTCTTTCCAGACAAGTGTAATGAATCTTCAGAAAAGGAGTAAATTTTATTTATTTTTTTAAAGCATTTTAAAGAAACTCCCAGAAGGAATTAACATTTTTATTTACAGCCTTGTCTGCTCAGATGTGAACACATTTCTATGTAGCCACCTCATGGTAGCATAACCTAGCCATCTTGTAACAAAATTATTGTGAACATATCAGCAAGACATGATCCCACATATTTAAGTCATTACGGCAAACTTTGGCATGGATCAAAGTACATTAGTTATTTTAATTACAGCTGAGTCAATCTCCATTAGGTATGATTAACAGTTTGCCTAACTTTTCTCTGTCTTGAAGCTAAAGGAGCCTCCTTTAAAGTTCAAGATTAAACTCATGTTTTTGAGGTTTACATAATTATTACAACTCTGGGTCAACCTTCACACTACCATTATCTCTTGTTTAGGTAAAATAAAAACAAATCTAGAACAAGACAGAAATCAGTTTGACCAACATTTGTTTCTTAGACCAAGACCTAATTACTAACACAGGGAGGATTAAGGAACATGGTAAAAAGTTCCCATTTGCAGTATTCTGAAGATGACATTTTTAGACACACAAAAGCCTCTACAGACATTTTTCCAGAGAATACTGACAAGAATTACAGACATGTTGCAAGATGTTACAGCAGTGATGCACCTCAACCAGCAATCCTCTACAAAACACTGCAAGCTCTATGGGACCTTTAAGAAAGCATAGGTGGAGACTGAAAAAAAGAACTGGGAGAATTGCACTGACAATACTAGTCTCATTTAGGCACTTCAACCCTCCACAATATTTTTTATGAGTGTTTCAGTCATCACATTTTCTTGCCAAGATGCTGTCAAACAATTTTGAGCTTTCTTCCACTGCTGCTGATAGTAAGACAGTGGTGTCAAATCATACGCAAACAGGGAGCACATCACTTTTGGGGACAAACAGGCTCACAGGGTGCCTGACAAGAGGACGCCTAACCCCCAGCAGAGCAGCCGGGCAAGGCATCCCACCCACTGCCAGTGCTCAGGCACCTCCTCTGGGACACCAGAGCATCCACCTCTCCGGTGGCAACACGTTCTTGTTGAAGGGCAACTCAGCCTCACTTTCCTCCCTCACTTACGGGGATTTGGACCCCGTTTCCCAGTGTGCCGCTGCCAGAGGCTGCTGGCTGAGCCTGCCCAGACCTCGGGATCTGCTCAGCTCCAACAGGCGTTACACAACGGTCAGATGAACTGCACAGTCCTTGATTCCAGCCCTCCTCCCTTTCCCATGCCATAACCACTAACCCAAGTACCGCATTCTGCCGTTGTCTTTGAACCTATCAGCTTTTGTCCTTGGGGAGCACAGGCTAAGGAACACGAATCTGTGCCTTTCAATGGCTACAACACCGATACCAGACAACTCAGCCTTGCCAAGCCAAATTGGGGAACGTTGCTGGATATAGCTCACATATTATGAATTTGAGATATTCGAGGTTAGCTGGCAGCTGGTCAGAGATTTTGAGGAGCCAGTGTTTTTATTTGGACATCTAAAATGGAGCTTAGGCATCACTAAGCATCTAATTGCTCCTGCAATTCTACCTTCTCACCCCGAACTCCTTCAGAAATGCCTTGACCCAAGAGCGATCTTTCACACAGTTCCTTTCACAGCTACACTTATCTATGGGTATCGCTCTAATGCACAAACTCTTCTGTGAATCAATGAGCTCTGTGGTAGTTTAGAAATTTCTAGAGCTGATATCTGGACAAAGGGAGGGGGGTAAGAAGGAAGTCATTCCATATTTTGAAAAATATTCAGTAATCTTTACCTCTCACTCCCAGTCCCCTAAATATTTCCTGAAGACCTACTAAGGCCAGTCAGGGAACAGAGGCAGCTCCACATGATTAGCATAATCATTCAAAAAAGCCTCAAAGTAAATAATGAGTGACAAGCCACAAAGTCAAATTCTGAATTCTGAAAATGATCAGCAGCTTTCAGGGACGCTTACTGATGCTATCACTGCTCCACTTCCAAACAAAAACGTGTTTAAGAAAACACATGTCTAGATACTCACAAGCATCTAGAATAAATACACACCAGACTCCAGTAATCAGGAAAGGTCCCAGATGATTACTCTCTGAAGCATTTACATTCTGCATTATTGAAAGCTTAAAAAACATTACTCTTCCTTTAATAACCTCTGTACCTCTTTAATGGATTTTTATAGATACCATGAAAATTCCTACTGTATCAATCACAGTCAGTATAGTAACTGATGTGTTACCATAACTGTAGGACTCAAAGGATTCAGAAGGGATCCCACACCTGACAGTTTCTAGAAGCACAGAAGAAGAGACTTAGCAAAGACTCTGGCTGGTGCAAATGTACTACCAGACATGTAAGAGGGTACGTGAAATAACCTGACATGGTGCTGTTAAGTTACTAATGTTAACAGTTTAAAGAGCATCAGTACAGAAGCAGGCTGTGAAAAGATTCCAGGAATGCAGCAGTTCATTGCAGAAGTGTATTTCAGGCTCAAGGATTGCAAAGACAAGGAGGAAAAACTGCCATGCGCATGTATGTGTGCTTACCTCCTCCACCCCCCAAATTCCAGCACAATTAATGTAGAAGGAAGAGGGGATAACCAAACAGCAGGTAAGGACTCATAAAAATGACTTAGATAGGTGAATAAAGAACTAGAAACAAGTTCTGAATGAAAACACAGTATTTAAAGAAAAAATAAAGAAGGTAAAAACAGATCTGTGCCACGCAGAAGAAATGGCACGGTAAATTAAAAGGACCCTTTTTATACCTGGAAATTACAGGCTACTGAATGCAGGAGAAGGGAAACATTCTGGAATTTGAAATATGCTTGAAAGGCCGAAAAACCAGAACAGGTGCTGTCTGCCATCCAAAATTACTTTGAAGAGATGACAGACAATTACGGGAAACTCTGAGTCATCATCCAGTGTTGCTTGCTTAACCATACAAAAAGACTGAGACATAACACTACCTTATTTTCTACAACTCGAATGCTTTTTCTGTTACTGAAATCTATGATTTTCTGAAAAAGAAAACCTCCACACTCTGTAAAATCTGAATACTGTAAATGAAACATAAGGCACTGGGTTAGGAAACCAGCCAGTCAATCTACACTGAAGCATCTGAATATATTAACTTGAGATTTAACGGGCATGGCTCTTCCAAAAAAGAATTGCAAGCTAAATGTGAAGGGTGAACGCTTGAGCTGGTGTGAATCAACATTGCTCCACTGAAGTCAACTGAACTACGCTGTTCAAAGAGGCTGAGGATCAATGCTCTGTTTAACATCAACAAGCATTAGGCAAACATTTCCAATTTTCTGCTGAAATTTTACATGCCAGTCAGATTGCACTTCTCACCTACAATTCAACAGTATAAATTAAATGGCTCTGCATAAGTTTCTGTTGGTAACGTGAAGGCAACATTTGGCAGAAGGAAGCCTTCTGCAAACATCCAGCATGGGCTTAAAAATATTGTTGCTTTTCTACCGACAAAACTGATTTATCTTTAGCTACCAGATGGACTCAGGAAAGATGGATGAATTCTGTAATGGAGATGGAATGCCCTATTTTATGTCTGTCTCATTGCCACTCTGTATGCTCCTTTGCTCTGAATTCAATTGGATTAAAAAAACAAGGTGAAAACCTTCACAAAAAAATTATTTTTAAGAGTTTGGTTTTATTTACAGAGAAGTGTTTCAGTCAGCCTGTCTTTAAACTCCAGGGCATTCAGATACGCAGGAAACTAACTAGGAAAATAGTTTTCAAAGCAAATACCAGATTTGTAACTTCAACAACCTCCTTCCTTTCAGAGTCCTAACTGGCATTTGAGCCCTAAAGCAGGTTCATATTCCCACTGGTTAGAAGAATAGCAAAGCACCTGCTCCCACCATGAACAGCTTGGGAACCAGGAATGGTCCCCATTATCTGTCACCAAAACATCACCTGATGGTCAGGTTTTGAATTGCAAAAGGTCAAGTCCTGGCAAAATAACAAACATGTCCAGGAGCACAAATGATCTAGCTTCTACCAGCAATTAATACTAATTAAAAATATATAAAATCTATAATTATCTTATTTTACTGTCATGGAATAACTTACACAAAATATACAAAGTCCTGCAAACACAAGCGGCAGGAGAGCAGCACAAGAAGCTGGACTCTGAATCTCTGATCCACTTCACGACCGTGGCAGACAGGAGAGAACCCTGAAGCACCCTAATCCCAGGACAGGGCAGGAGGAGAGGAGAAAGGATAACGCAAGTGTGTGCTGCTGGTGAGAGCTGGCAATTGCTCTCAATGAACCTCTTCCTTCCAAGAGCTTAGGCATGGCACCTCTGAAGATCTGCCCTCTGCGACTAGCTGAAAGTGAGGCCAAAACAAATGCGAGGACAAAACCAAAGTGGGTACACATTTTTAAAGGAGTATTGTTCCCAGATATTTAGCAACCCTCTTTCTTTTCCATTAGACATGCCTTTATCCTTGGCTGCCTGTGTGTGTTTACAAGCTTCTCTTTCACATTTCCTGTAACATTCATCACAGTAAAAGAACTACCAGGTTCTTTCTTATTCATCGCCTCCCTTGTGAGCCAAAACAGTTTGAACCATTTCCCTAAGTGGAGACAAACTTGGACTTGGTATTGCCAAGAGTCACCTTGGTACAGCACACACATCTGAGCAGGTCACTGACTTCTGACACGGTGTTTGTCCTTCTGCTTCCTATCCCACTCTCCGTCCCTCCTATTTGAAAGGTCTGCTTCCTATCCCACTCTCCGTCCCTCCTATTTGAAAGGTCTGCTTCCTATCCCACTCTCCGTCCCTCCTATTTGAAAGGAAGCAGGTTGGAGCTTTGAATACGCCTTTGTGTGGGTAGGCTCCCCGCCTCAGGAAGCAGCACCAGTTTCAGCTGGCGTTTCAAGGCACCATACTGTGAATAACAGTAAGCTGAAAATGCACTGTGCTGTTCTACCATCAGCAGTGATTTCATCCCCAGACAAAAAAAAAAAACCAAAACAAAACAAACAAAAAAACCCCTGTGGCAGAATATAACACTGTGAAATCAAGGCGGGCTTTGGCTTTAAGTTTCTATCCTAGGATGGGTGTCGCTGCACAGGCAGCATTCAAACCCAGGAGCTATTGGTCTGACAATGAATACAGAAACAGGGCACTGAATTGTCTTCAGAAAAGGCAGTCATCCTGAACACTTGCAGTGCTGGTTTAATTTTGCTCTACTTTTCCCTAAAGGGGTGGGGTGGGGGGGCAGGGGGAAGGTGATTGAGCCTAAACCTCTGCAAAGTTTTCAAGAAAACTATCATGGAATTAGCTGAGGTATTGTTTGCAAAAGGGCTGAAGTAACTGTCCAGGATGCTGTATCATCTGTCTGTCAGGTCTGGACTAGAACTGACTTCAGTCAGTTTGGTGTCTACCCTCCATAACCACTTTTATATATCTCTTAAAGCACCAACTGCCTCACAGGATTTACTGTGAGGATTTTCTTCTGCTTAAAATCCATGAAATACTTTTTCAGACACTACTGTTATTTCCTGTACTACTAAAACACACAAGTGTCTTAAAGCACTTAAAAGTAGATTAATTGGTCAGGCCTGGTGAATTTATGAATAATAATCATGGGTTTGGTCTCTGGACGAGAGACTCATTTTCATTTTTGTCATCTGTTGGACATCATTTGTTTGAGTTGGCTATGATGTGGTAGAAGTGTGACTCATACCCTGAGAGCCAGAGTCTCCACAAGAGTTAAGTATCCTCATTCTCTCTCCATTTCTGAAACAGAATTATTGCCTTGTGACCGTGTTTCTCACTGCCTTGTTCAATATGTTTATTTTTTTTATTGGTAGTAGTATCTTGGTAAGGTATATAGATTGTAAGGAAAGATACAGACCTCAGTAGCAAAGTCCCTGCTCACATAAAGACAGGCCTGGCCTAAAAGATTTTTTAATCTAAACAGGCAAAGGAAGGACAGAGGAAGAGAGACACAAAAAGGTTGCTGGCAATATGGTTGTAAACTATTAAAGCCTTTGTTACAGGAATGATGGATTCATCTTCATCCGCATGCATGCGCTCTTGCTGGAGTTTCCTCTTCATAAAAAAAATAAAAATAATTTTTAAAGAAATACTTCCTCTATCCTGTATTGCCATCACTTATTGCCATATTGCCAGCACACCTTTTTAGGTGTTTCTTGAACTACAGCGCAACACTAGATGATCACTGCAAAACGAAATTCACTTGTTGCGGTTGTACAGGAAGCGAAAGGGGAGATGGCTTACTAAGCTAAAACTATGCGTCACCACAAAATAATGTCTCAAGGAGCGGGGAAAGAATTCAATCTGGTTTAGTAGTTCTTTGTACAGCTTGGTTGTGTTCTCCACTACCTGACAAGGGGCACACTGCCTGCAGTTCTCCCAGCAGTTTGGCATTCATAATGCTGAGCACCATTTGAGAAATGCATTGGCACGGTTCTGCTGTAGACAGTAAATAACTGATTTCAAACATTGCGTATCTTGAACTAAAGACATCAGGAACATCATTAGAATTATGGAGTCTATCTGTACTTTCTCCAACATGAAATAACAGACAGTATTATCGTTAAGGTAAAATTTTTACAGGAAGAATATTAGGGTTATTTAAATACTTATTTTGGGGGACAGGTTGTGGTTGGGGTTTTTTTATTTGTTTGGAGTTTTTAAGTGTATTACCTTGGAGAAGATAGATAACATCCAAAAAGACATTCCTGGTTCACACACTTCCTGTAAACTTGAGCAAACACGGCAATTTTCAGGCCAGGCCAATTTTTTTACTCAATTATATTTGGCTTAAAGTAGCGTTTATAATGAATCCTGGCAACACTTTAACTAAAGAGAGACTATCTCCCATGTATAAGTAAGACTGTTTTAAATGTGAGTCATCTGAAAATCACCATCCTTGAAGGGGGTTGATGTTTCAAAATGAACTTAATGACATTTTAAGGAACCCAATATGTATTTTAAAGTAAGCCCAAGATATTCTAAAAATTCAACTGTTACTGAAGTGTCACATAAAATGTAATTTTATTGTACAGCACTGTACCAAAAATTTATGCTTGTTTTTAAATGACACTGCATCTAAATCTTTCCTCAAAATTTCCTTTGTTTTTGCATATGTGTGCCATTGGTATGCATGGTATGTGTGCACACAAACAATTTTATTGTGCTTCCAGAAAAAGAACTTAAAAAGAGAGTGTGACAGATAAAGTAAATGATTGTGCTGTTATTATTTTAGATTTTCTCAAGATCATTCTCTCTTTTTTTTTTCCAATTCTGTTTTAAATTTTCCAGCTTAAAGTAGAATACAAGCCTACAATGAAGTACAGTCTACAGCCGTACTCAGATGAAGTTTTACTACTTCGGTTTTCATATTCAACAGGTTCTAACCATAAGTATTATCTAAGTGCACTAAGGGCCAGATTCTTAATTTTCTCCTTGGGCAGATCTGCCATTTAACCAGTACTGAGAGTGGATGAAAATGTTTTCCATGAACTTCCTGTCTTCTGGTCTCTTCACTCCCTGTGGAAGTCCAAAAGAATGGAGTGAAATAAGGGGACATGTCAAAAGAATGATATTAATACACAGCAAACCTAAAAGTATCTCTGTCACAAACAGAATAATGTGACACACTGTGGTCTGCAGAAGCACTAGTATTTATCTTGAAACAGTCTATCCAAACTAAATTCATTTACAATACTGATAACTTATGAGCAAGAGGAGCTGCATAGAAGAGATGATAATTCCAGGAGAATTGGAAGAACAACAGAAATTAACAATACACAGATTTCTCCTCTTTAAATATGGGGGGAAACAGGACATTTGCCTCTTTCACAAGTAAAAAGGGCTCAGGATGAGACTAAGCCAGCATGGTTGATGCAAGAGAGATGAAGCATTCAGAAAAGGAGTATATGAGAGAGAACCTCAAAATATGCCTTGGGCACCAACTCACATCTAATGCAAAAACTGGTGAACTTCATGACATTCAGTGCCCCATGAATATCAGTCTTGCAGGCTACAGTTTCCCAAATGTCACTTTACCAGAGGTTTGGAAGGCCTAGAGATGCTGCTGCAAGGGCACTGTCAGCAGACACCTCCCGTAGCAGCAGAGGGAATCTTTGAGAAAGATTTTCATCATCATGAAACAAGTGACTGCACCCCCTTCTGCCACATGCTAAGTGACAGATGCATCTTCACATGCAGTGTATACCATCAGTGAATACCTATAATGGTAATAACATAACTTCAGAAGAAAGCATTCTCTGAGCATGTGCAAAGTGTGTACCGTTATGTGCAGGCTCTTATTGATCTTTAGGACAAATAAAGTATCTACTCACAACACGTAATGGATAGGATGTGTGTGCATGTGGAAAAATACTTTTAAAAAATTACCGTCTACTTTAGAAAGCAAAAAGTGGCCATAAGCATTCCAAATCATCATAAGAGTCACAAGAATTTTAATACTGCCACGTTTCAGAAAAAAAAAAAGCGCCATATACATACATACATCCTAAATAAACAAATAACACGGGAAAAAAAACCACACACATTTTCCTAATCCTTACATAGCATATTACTTCCATCAGAGCATCCACAAAAGATTTTATCTAGCATCATAATGAGTTTTATTGCTGAATCTTAACTATCATTATCCCTCACACATCTAGTTATTCCATTTAAGCGAGAGCTAAGCACCTAGAAGCAACTAGATGAAGACACAGCCTAAATCCATTTTGCAGCTTCCAAATCTAATACCTTTCTTGAAGATATGTCTTAATGAAAAGCAATGTGTTTTGCTGGGTAGAGGAATCACAGAATTGTATAGGTTGGAAAAGACCTTTAAGATCATCGAGTCCAACGTAAACCTAACACTACCAAGACCACCACTACACCATGTCCCTAAGCACCTCATCCAAACGTCCTTTAAATACCTCCAGGGATGGCGACTCAACCACTTCCCTGGGCAGCCTGTTCCAATGCTTGACAACCCTTTCAGTGAAGAAAAATTTCCTAATATCCAGTCTAAACCTCCCCTGGCACAACTTGAGGCCATTTCCTCTTGTCCTATCACTTGTTACCTGGGAGAAGAGACCGACCCCCACCTCTCTACAACCTCCTTTCAGGTAGTTGTAGAGAGCGATAAGGTCTCCCCTCAGCCTCCTCTTCTCCAGGCTAAACAATCCCAGCTCCCTCAGCCGCTCCTCATAAGACTTCTGCTCCAGACCCTTCACCAGCTTCGTTGCCCTTCTCTGGACACGCTCCAGCACCTCAATGTCTCTCTTGTAGTGGGGGGCCCAAAACTGAACACAGTATTCGAGGTGCGGCCTCACCAGTGCCGAGTACAGGGGCACAATCACTTCCCTAGTCCTGCTGGCCACACTGTTTCTGATACAAGCAAGAAGAAGAAGTCAGTAAAATTTTAAACTTTATTACTTTGTAAGGCTGTGAGGGACCTTTACATCATTTTAGTAATGTCAAGTGGTCTAATACTTAGCTATACAAATAATCACTGAAGCGCTTTTCAAGCAGTCTGACACACACAGGAGGATTTTAGTGGAAATGTGAATTGTGGGTATTGAATCACAAATGAGTGTTTTCCCGTGGTAAATCCTGAACCTGGCTTACCTCTGGATTTCCCTGCATCTATCATAATGATATCTAGTTTCCCGAATTATCTTATTTATTTCTGTTATTAATTTCTTTGTCTAGATATATCACAGCATGAGCAAGTAGTCATCTAGCCATCTGAATATTTTCGCAACAGTAACATTAAGACGAGTTTTTATGCAACCATATGTAAAAATTTTTTCAATATTGTATTAAAATGCCTTTCTGATTTTAAGTCACATTCCAGTACCTGACTCCTTCCCACATACCCAAGAAAAAAAATCCCCAAAGGTCACTAAAGAGTGCACGTCCTGGAATTGGCTGCCAAACCTCGCCCAAGTTCTTTCATAATCAGGACATTGTCTCCAACCATACATCGGTCATTTCTGTTTTGCAGATTTGGAAAAGGTTAAACCACCAAATAAAGAAGCTGAGGTTAAAAGTGGATTTCTCTAAACAGTCATATTTTTGTGCTGAAATGAAACTAAGGCTCGCAGAAGAAAACTTCAAGTTTAGGACACAATAGATCATCTTAATAGCGGGTAAAGCATATTTGTACTGCCTACATAGTATTTCTCCTGTATATAAACCCTTAGTCGGTCAGGAGAAGCAAAGCAAGCAGCAAAACCTCAAACCAGCTTTTGTGCATAACAAACCACCATGTATCTCTTGTTGATTTAAGCGCACAGTACTGTAAATTACCCCATACAGCTTGCAAAGTGCTTATGATGCTGATGAGCACCAGTAGTAGTAGTAAAAACATGGACTCGTTTTAGAGACTGTTCTTTCCCATCGTTATTTTCCTGCAAGGGTCAAGCATATGGCTGTATGTAGTAAGAAGTGGCCTCCCTGGTGCCCACTGATGCTTACGTATTTGGCTCAAGGTTTAGGTTAATCATTAGGGGCATCCAGTGGTAAGGAAAAGGTTGCACATTTGGTAATGTTAATGACTGTTTTCAAAGTTCCCAAAGAAAGCAAATAATTTCTGATCGTGTTGCACACCACTTGGTTTCAGGTCCAGATTGTTGCTGTTTCTGAGTATCAGTGGAGGCCAATTACAGTTTGGCTGACCTACTACAGGAAAACGCCTAGCCAAAACTGATCCCATCCTTGCAAAATGGAGATTTTGCTTTTAGGAATATATCACATTCTAAATTCTCTTGGTTATGTATCTGAATGCAGAGATAGCTTGCTTAGGAACAGTCAAGCCAAGTATTTTCCAGGCAGTACAGTAAAAGACCTTATTGCATAAGACCTTCTAATGCTCTCAATAAAAGGAAATGGAAACACCTTGACCCCTAGCTTTTATGCAAATGTACGAGGAGAGATTACTGTCAACTTCCTATCAATGAACTGCCCAAACTGCTTAATTGCTGCCCAGGTCAGATGTCATATAACTACAGAGATGTTCAGGAAACACAGGAGTGAAGAAATTGCTGAAAATGTTCACCAAGATATTAAGCAAGGCAGCAAGGTATTTCTGAAAAAAACAAGTATTTTAGATAGTTGTAAGTGACCATGGCTTACACCACTGCCACATAGGAATGAGAATTACCTGTCCACTGTTCGATATCAGTAATTCTAAATTTTCTATGCATCTAATTAAACATTATTTTAGCAGTCAAGCAAAACTAAACACCACCCCCTCCACCCCCAAAAAAACAGAAAGAAAAGAAAAAGGGAAAGGGATATAGTTTTAGGAATGACAAAACAGCGTTTCAAAGTCTCACTGATGCTTCCAGCTATTTACTGTCTGGCTCATTTTATTAATGTGAGGTTTCCACCAGGAATTACTTGTTTTCAGAACATTATTATTGCATTAATGTCAGGATCTGGCAAGTGAAAACAAAAAAAAGCCAAAGACAGTAATAAATCAGTCAGTCTCTGGCTTGTCCTATATCCCAATCAGTCTTTTATGATATTAGATATATTTTAAATGTGGATTTCAATACTTTGCCTTGACCTTGTAACTGTTCTACAGTTAATGGTTTAAAACATAGACTGCCATTATCAGGTTACAGTTCCTTTGCTGATGCAACAGTCTTCCCAAAACTACTTCCAGTAATAACATCTCTGTTTGGCTTACGCTGATCTAGCCCTTTAGCATAATTACTTCTTATCATCGAGTCAATCTAACACTCAAAATTAGCAGCTGATTTGCACATTTTACAGACAAATCAGATGAACTGAAATCCTGATTTTGGTAGAGTATATTCTTCCCACTGCAGAGGTGAAAGCAGGGGGTGCCCAGGGGATAGCACAAAGGAATGCAAAGTTGTCCATGTTGGCCAATAATTTTTAAGAAAACTCCTGAAACTGCCAAAACTACAAGCTTTCACTGCCTTCACCCACCTTTAAACATAGGTTAGAATAAAGACTGTGCACAAAAATCACACATTTTTACATTTTAAGCAGTCTCTTCTGACCTTTTAACAGATTCCTATGTATATTTTCAGTGCCAGTCCATTTGAATAGCAAGTGAGTATCCTGTCACTCTGAATACTTTACTTTCTCCACAAAGTGTTCACTGTCTTCCTCAATGATAGGCAAATACTCATCAGAGCTCTATCTACCCAGAAAAGCTGGGAAAAAAAACTAAAATCAAAAGAGTTATAGCACCTAAAACTTCTGTATGGGCATGGTTAACTACTTTGAAAATGTCTTGTTGCAGCTTAGCAGAAGAGAGTTCCCAATCTGTTCAGAGCAATCCAAAATAAACCTCTCAGATATGAAATCAGAGTGTTCACATGGGGATTTACAGATTTAAATCACAAAACAAGATCTTTGTTTTGGAGTTGCTTTGCAGCCAAGCTATAGTTTGGGGGTTGAAGTAGGGATTCCAGTCAGTGACTTCATAGTTGAGAGTCTAAGGGGTTGGACTCATCTCTGGTGAGTTTTTTGTAAAACTAAATATCATAAACTAAACTAATGTATTATTAAAGGCAATCCGGAGAAAGGTCTTCTTAATGTAAGTGAAACCATCTTATTAATACAAATCCCAGTGCTTTGCATGCTAGCTTGCTCAGTATCTCAAACTTTTATGAAGATCTTACAAAGCCTCCTGCTGCCGAGCTAAGTTTCCCCCAGCTGAAATGCAATTGCCTCCAGGCTGGAACACAACAGTTATCTTGCAAAACAAAGCAAGACTACACAGCAGTTTATGTCAGAGTTAGAGAATGCCAGATCAACTGAACCTCACTGAGGAAACTCTACAGCCAATAAAGTAAATATAAACATATCTAGAGTGCTCTATAAATGATAAGTTTAAGAACATGTAAATATTCCATTAATTGATACGTTGCCAGTAGGCAACATTCAAAAACAAATGCTATGTATTAACAGAGTGATCAGACCTCTTGTTCTTGAGTCCCTGTGGTTTCCTCTTCGTAGTTCTTCGCAAGATCTTAGTTGTAATTATCAAACTTGAAATCTGGCCAATAAATGTAATTAGGGAAAAAGGGGCTAATGGCTGTACTTACAAGAGAATTACCCACAGATTTTTAATAATGTTCAGGAACCTGGTGTAACTTTTTATTCTAAATTCATCTCCTTACTAAGGTACTATTCGAATACCATGGAAGACAGCTGATAGACCCAAATTTTGCCTTTAAAACTAGCTGGCCTCTAACTTTCTCTCCACTCTTGTATTTCCAGCCCCCACACAAAACAACTCATATTTCAAAATTATTCTGAGATAACACTGTAAAAGGTGCAGTAGCTGAAGCACAGTATTTCTGAGCTATCCACCACTCAGCTTTTCTGCCCCTTTGATCTCCCGGTCTAGACCACTGCTTCCAAGCAAAGTCCTCTGTGAAAACAACTGCGCTCCTTCAGTAAGGAACAGACACACAAGATCTGTATCTCCTCTACATGGCAATTAAGTTTTCCTTTAAAATTAATTTAAACATTTATTGGTCTAAGCTGCCAGTTTAATTAAACATTTTTTGTTACAACTCCAAGAGCTGAAATTCTGGGGCTCCAGAATGCCTATGCCAAAATCCATTCAGCCAAAGCACATTTTTTTGTTCCTTGCCAGCTGAGTATATAGAATTTGGCTCTGAAAAATAGGCCAGGACCTGTAACACTGCACCACATGCATACGAAATGCCTGAAGGTGCCAGCAATATGTACTGCACACAGCTTGACTTTACAAAATGCATATGTTCAAATCACCAGGTCAAGACTTGGAGTAAACTCCCCCAAATTAAGCCAGAAAGCGATTCCTTTCTGTTGTGGTTACTGTATCTGTTTCTATCCTAGCAACATTAGGGTGCACTGAGCATTCCCACAATTGCGGTCCAGGTTGATGCCTGTTTGTACGCGTGTAAATAAGTGCTCATTCTTACCAGTCCACACACACGGTTAAATCGGACACATTTCATCAGTCTGCTTTTCATGCTAGATTGCACCATGCACCTCAGAGTGTTCAAACTGGCTGTCACAGAGAAGTAGAAGGGAATCATGGCCATAGTAACCCTGTTGCTAAAGAGCTAAGGTATCACTAAAAAAAAAAAATCTAAAGGAAATTTATTGATTCATCGGGATCTCTCTCCATGCCAGTGTTCACAAGTGATACACAGATGCACGCAAGCAATGCGGTCTATTCAGACACCTGATTAACGGAAAAAAAACAGTGAGGTTAATTGTATTTTCTACCTCTGCCAATATTCAAATTCAAAAAAAAAGGTAGGTGAGACAAATGAGACCCTTTTGTGTATTTCTGAAAGTCCATCAGCCCAGAGTATCATGGTGAAAAAAGGGACAGATGAATAATATGAAAAAAGATCATAATATTGAGAAGAGTTTTAAAAAAAGAGATCACCCCCACCCTCAACCCATCAATGACTGCCAAGTAGATTTAGACATGGTCCAAGTACCAGGGTGGAGAGCTGCCCACCAAGAGCACTGGGCACCATAGTCTCAGTAATCATTTTAAGAATCATCTTTTTTTTCTTTGAACGAGACTCACGGGATTAATTACACAGAAGAATAATAAAGACAATTCAATTTAAGGTTTATAAATAGCACTTTCCAGTGCTAACACACACGCTTAACAACGGAAGGTAAATTAACCTGAATTATTGGATTACAGTCATTTCACTCACCAGACTGAGCGTACCCTGGAGGTATATTCATGCTGTACATACTGATTATCCTTAACCTACCACGCACCAGCTGGCCCAGAGGAACCAGACTCAAGCTCCAGAAGACTAGCTACAAACGTCTATGCAAGGGTCACATTTGCAACTCCATTCCCACATGAGGCACTTCATCCTCTGTCCCTTCGGGATCCTGTGGGGAGGACAGAGTGGATTCCCTTCTATTATTTCTCCATTTATGCAATTCTGTCCACGGTAAACTGTTCTGTAGAGACAGATTAAGTCTCCTAACAGCCCTTCATCCTCTCACGCTCCAGTAGCTGTGTCTACAGTGCAAGGCAGGTGCCGTCCTTGTCGCTCTCCACAGATTTCCTTTGGAAAAAAAACCCACAGCTTGTGAGGATGGGAGAGGAGGAAGGAGCTGTGATGGGCTCTAATAGATTTCCCAGGATGACTGGGGGTGAGGCTGGAGGGGTACATCATGAAACCTATTTTCCCACAGTGCAGACACAACCAGTGTCCAGCTTGATGTAGGACAGACTTCAGCTCTTCTAGATATTGATCCTCATCAAGCACACATGCTTACACTGCTTTTCTCATAAATTACATCAGCTTTCATTTCACCTGTGAGACACAAAGTAAGCTTTCTTCCATCAAGCACATGGACAGGAACTAAAAATATATAGAAGAAATGTACACCACAGTCTACACATAATATAAGGCCAACATCGATCCATCTGTGCAGAGCTCCACTAGAGTAGTAGTGCTGCTAAAATATTTCTGCCTGTGCTTGTTCTCTAATAAATCTTTCATACGGAGATGAAAACTTTTCATGGAAAGTGTCTGCTTTCTTCGGGACATTTTTCACTGGAAAGCCAAAAACCCACTGTTTTCACCCTGAATGTCAAATCCTCAGTTTTTGGCCAAAAACGTTAAAGCCTTACTCAAAATTTTGGTAGTAGAAACCTGATAAGTTTTCTGTGTATTGCTTTTTATCACAAAATGACAGGTTTTCTACAAAGAGTATTCTGATCGGGGTAGTATTAGGAACACTCCATAAAAGAAATGTCTGCATGTACGTAAATAATTATTTAGCAGACGTTGAGGCAATCCATGGATTTGTTCACCAGTTTTGTCAGTTCAGTGAAATTTGTTGTGCCCTGTAAATGGTCTCCTAAGAGCAGTACTTTATATGCCATGTTCAACAGATGTGGAAGCATTTGATGGACATCAGGCCTAAAAAAATTTTAAATAACCGACTAGAGAATCATCTAGATGCTCTACTTCACTTGTTTTATCAAGGATAATCCACCGCTGTGCAGCAACGGGTACTGTTTGTGCACCAGGCCCTCATTTTTACTACATAGTCCCTAATCCCAAAGCACTTTCCTGAGCTGCAACACCTGGCATATTGTCTGAGAAAGAACATATATCATGGAATAAAACATTGGAACATCAAACTGCCCCATTTAACAGACAGATTTTTCCACAGAGACAATATGTAAAAACAATATAGACCTGTATAAGAGAGATCCACGTTAATTAACAGCCCTTGACAAAGAGCATCATTTTTCACATCCAGATTTGCAAAATGACAATTATCTTTTCTTGTGGCTTAGACTCCAAGCACATGCAGCCTCAGCCTATGGAAAAAAAAAAAAAAAATCACTCTCCCATAGTGCCAGAGTCTGCAAGCTCTCCAGTGAACTGATTTTGTTTTCCCATTGTTTGTTATTTTTATGAGGAAAACCAGAGGAAATAAGCAAATAATTTTACAGAGACTGCCTGTTTACACCCAGTTGACTTTACGCTCACCTGCTCTGATCCTTCTTTGGCTCCCTGACGTCAGGATCACATTCACACACAGATGAAACCCAGACAGTGGTTAGCAGTGTGAGACCAGTCTCTAAACTTAGGCACCTAAATTAGCAGGTCTGAACGTGCTTGTAGGAAATTAAATTTCCCAATACCATTTATCAAGTAGATAAGAATTTCTTATTTCTTTCCTGTGAGCACAGTATAGGCCAAGACTAAGGGAAACTTCTAGCCCTGTACCCAAAATTCATTCCTTACTCACCATCAACACACCAGAAACAAAACGATTGTGGTTCCAGGTTATTTAGGGTAGCAGAATACATTTTGGTTAACGAGGATAAATTTGGCTGATGTCAAACAGTCAAGCAAGTGCCAAACAGCTGTAAAATATATACTATGAATTTCACTAAAAATTGCTAACTTCCACTTAAGTATTTTTATTTTATTTCACTATAAAGAAATTCACCACTGAAATAATTCCAGGAAAAAAAAAAAAAAAAAAAAAACTACTCAGGTCAGCAGTGAGATAAGAACTAACTTGAAAAATAAGTTATCTCAGTGTAATAGACAAAAGAGAGTCACTGTCAATCGATATACAAAACAAGTGGATAGTAAAATGAGATAATTAGTGGTGGAATTTAAAATGCTCAAAAACATAATTACTCAGTTAGGAAGATGGAATGGATTCAGTGGTCTCTCATAAAGTTGTGTAGCATCCTTCCTGTCCTCAAGGATTAATTTAATAGCTAAGGTTAATACCATTTCTCGGACTTTTTTAGTATAAAAATCTAGTAGGTCTGAAGGTTATTAAACTCCTAATGACATACTTAAAACTACCCCTAAGGGTTTTATTTAAGAGATGTCAATAAGTAGGGCCCAGAATATTCAAGTCAAGAAATTGAATGAGGATGTGAACAAGCCACTGAGCAAAAGTTATCAGCAAACCAGTTTTGAATATCCGGACTGAAAATCACAGCGCTTCAAACAACAGACACTATGGTAAAGACAGAGGCAGAGACAGAGCCTGAACATTGCAATAGGGAGTCTCTCAAAGTTCCTTCTGCAATAAGTCAACAACACATCCCTTTGCAGTGTTGTTAGCAGCCCCTCGAATGCACAAGGAAAGGTGAATTTCTGATATATGAACAGAGAGAACGGCCTATCCTTGCCTCTGCATTACCTGACGCTGTACAAAAATAAGAGGAGTATGGAGAGTAAGGGAGAAAACAGAGGAGGGAATTGCCCCAAGCACCAAACTCCCTGCCTACAGCTCTATGTGAATGTGTGCACATGAAACAGCTCTAACCATGACATCTAATTCTGGGGTATTAAAGAAATAGATACAATCATGACTTGGCACGTAAATCCCATGGTTTGCAAGCCTTAGATGCCTTTTAAAAAGTCACCTGCTTCACTGAATTGGGGGCTATGTCATTAAAGAAGATACGCATAATAGTTACTTTATTCAGGAGTAAGCACAATTTTGAGGTCCTTGCTTCTGGTTTTAGAAAGGCTTTACCACACCGCCTGCTACTGACTCACGGTCAAAACAAATGTGGCATTAATGTTAGCTGGAGACTGGCTAAGCATACTCCTTTCCCCAGCAACTGCAAGTTTCTGTCCCTTCCTATGAGTTTGGAGAGAAATTATAGCAGCCTCTGTGTTTTCTTGATCTAGACCCAAGCCAGAGTACACAAAATTTCTTATGAAATGAAATGACAAAGAAATATCACCAGCATTGAAGCATTCCACAGACAAACAAAGTGAAGAACCTAGGAGATGGTACTGCGTGATACAGAGTCAGAGCCTCTACAAGTATAAATCAACAAAACTGTTTGGACCATAATGCCCTACCAAAAATTCCCCCATTTTGTTATCGTAAAGTGCATTTTTTTCCAGGCATTTCTATTTCAACTCAATATTTATCATGTGCCTGATTCTGTACTAACTGAAGGCTATGGCAATGCTTTCACTGAACTTGAAAAAAAAAAAACATATCAAGCCTCTGAACACTTCTTAGGAATCTTTTCAACCTTTTTCTGATTGTTCTTTGAGGTCAGGAAAAACAGCTAATAAAACAGATTTATAGATTTAAAAAATAAGTAAATAAATAAAAATCCCTGAAGTTCCAGAAGAAAGTTCCAGCTTTAAAATGTCAGGACTATTTCTTCTATGGAAACCAACTCATGAGTCTTCTAAAGCAGTCAGTCTTCCCTACTTTCATACTTCAGGGCTATAAGAGTGATTAAATTCAAGGCGATACCAACAAGCTAGCCTTCATCCCCATCATGTTACAATTTATCATCATGAAAGAGCACATGAAATTACAGACAGTTTTGAAATATAGGATGGGGGAGACTTTTTATTGACTCCACAGTAGCAGGGATATAGTAAAGAATGCATATAAATAAGAAAATTTCCAATGTTTCCTGATCAATTACCTACAAATACAAGTGTGTTTGGGTAAACTCCCAGGGTCGTGTTTATGTTAGTGAATGTTGGCAGGTCTATATCACTACGTTTATCTGTGAGATGAATTGTTACTATGCTACAGTTTTTGACAACGTGGCTGCACTTGCTTGTTAGGAGCAGTCCACAACAAATATCTGACTCATAGAGGCCAACTCCAGTGTTTATATTACTTTATTTGTATCAACCCAAATGTCAAAATAAGTATAATTTACTGAAACCAGACTCAGTCCCAAATTATACACTACAGAAGACACAGACACCAAATTCCCATAATGAAACACTTTCACGGTGCTTTTATAGCCTGAGGAAATTTTTACAATCAGAAAAAAAAAAAAAAAGAAGAAGGTATTCACATAAAAATCTCTTCAAACCAGTTATTTTGCTTGCGGTAATTAGTAAACCAGAAAAGGAAGAAAGCTCTGTGACCCCACTGCCTTTCACCACAGACCACCACGTGTCCGTGGAAGGTTTTTGTAACCTGATGATCTGCCCCACAGCACACAAGAGGCTGTGGAGCTGGGTGAGATGAATTACCATTAAATGACTCTGCAATTATTACTGCAGTAATAATTACTTCAGCACCAGAGGCATCAAAGGCCAAGGCAAAATTGCAGAAGCTGTGCCCACCTAAAGGTAAGTGGTTTCCAGCAGGGAGCAACAGGGGAATACAAGATGTCCTAAGACCCTTTTCTTACCACTTTGCTACCCTCCTTCCATCGCAGCCCTACCAGCTCTCTCCCTCCCCAGGCTGCACCACAAACATCTTCTCAGATCACGTACTGCATGGACAGTGGACCACAAAGCAACAGATGTGACCTGTTCTCCCCTACTGAGAAGCGCTGCTCTTTTTTGGACAGCAGTGCTTCAAAAAAATACCCAGGCTTCCTAACTTAAAGCACTCTGCTCGAAGTTACTTGCCCAACCCGCGTCACAAGAAATACTTTTGTAATGAATGTTGCTGTGAAGGAGGCTCTGAGGGAATTTGTTGTTTTATTCAGCACTTCCTTTAAGTTTACCTTGCAAACAGAGGCAAATTGTTTCTTTTTTTCTAAGCAGAGAAGCTGTTAATATTAAAAACAAATCTGAATCTCCTACCGAGACTAGTTTTTATTTTCTTTTTTTTTTTTTTTTTTAAACAGGAGCATCTTGTGAACCAAGACAAACATGTGAGGCTTGGTTTGAGACCAGCAAAAACACATATTCTAAATATTAATGGACTGCAAGCAACCCTAACTTTTGCTACTGGTCTCAAAGTATTTGCACAGGACTTCAGCTTGATTCTATTATATTTTTTAACTAGAATAAGAGACTAAAACTGACCAAAAAAACCCCTCCCAATTAGAAGATCCACTGTAAAAAATGCAAAGTCACACAACCCCAGGAACAAAAAACAGCCCCTGCAAGAGAAATTCAACGTACTTTCTGTATTCTCTTCTTACATGTGGCTGCACATTTGTGATTTTAAGTGGAAGAACTTTTCAGAGTGGGATGACTTTAGGGAAAAAACATGTATCTTGAAGAATTTGGAAAGAAAAGAACGTGGATTATTCTCAGGAATTAGTTTATTAGGAAAAAAACCCACACAAACACATGGTAAGCAAAGTTCTCCTGGTAGGAGAACCTCAAACGTATGCAATCTTCCTTTTAGACAAAGATTGATAGTTTGTTCAGCAAAGCATCTGCACACAATGAAACACTGTCTTAGTGGCTTCACTTCAGAAGGACCATCTGAAACCAGACTCCTTGATTCCCTGGCCGTGCTAAATTAGCTCATCTGCAGTCCTGCTGCGCGGTCAGGACAAGAACAATCTTTGTCAAAGAGCAAGCAGCGTTCTCCAAGCACGCAGCAAAGTTCTTCCTCACGTGGACCTTAACTGTTGGGGAGCTGTTCGTGTTTTCCCAATGTAACAGAACAACTAGTTTCTTCAAACTTTATTTACACAAATACCATATGTAATAATATGCTTATTGTTGTCTATATTTATACAAGGGATATGGAAACTGAAGTGACAGGAAAATGTCTACGTATCTATCTACGTGACAACCACTTCTGAGTATCTTAAGGCACTACTAATGTACTGCAACCATGCAGGTGTGCCAAGAAAGATGGCTTGTGCCTTTCCTACAGGGGGTCTTGATGCAAACAACCTGAAAGCACAAACACACATCATCTATAAATATCCCGTTGGAATCATCTAAGCAACAAAAAGCATCCCTTCTAAGTGATTAATTTTATCATCTCATCAATTTCTAGTTAGTAAACTGTCTGTGGCGGAAAGTATATTGGCCTATGAGACCACACAGCACCTTACACATTTTTGTAATAACTCTATTATAAATAATACTGAACTGTAATAACTTAGAGGTTTTTTCAAATGTAAAATATATATGACAAACCCAGACAAAAACATAGGGCTAAGTGCAAGTATAATTGTCATGGTGGTGGTGATGGGTGCACTACACTCTCTAGAATGGTCTGATATATACGTCGTCTTTTGGATAAGAGCATATGAAACAGCACAGCAAAACAAAACACTATTAAGGCCTGCTTAAGATGAGGAGCTGGAGATGATATCATAATGAGAACATTTCTACAAGTACAAAGCAATTGAATGTAGTGAGTACGCAGGGGCTTCACAGCTAAGACAACAGATTGAGAGACCCTCTGCTCTCCCAGCTGTGCAGCGTGTGGTTTCTCCCGCAGCTCCTGTGTAACATGTGGCAAACTGCAGCCCCTCTCTGCCTTGGAGAGTGCCTGTCCTGCAAAGGACAGCACAGCGTAAAGAGATTTAAGCTAAATTTCAGAGAGGAGCAGTAAAAGTTGCAGCAGCAGAGAATGTAGCACAGTGCATTTTGCCTGGAGCCCCACTGGCTTCAGGAGCCAAGCTAACCATTTAACTGCTTAACATACCTTTACACTTCAGCGCAGCTCAGTCCGTACTAATTCATTGCTCTGATAGCATAATAATACAGCTTGCAAAACTTGAAATTATAAAAGTCAATAGCCAAGATCTGAGAAAACTGAACGAGAGGTGAATTTTCTGCTGGCCAGTATCTGCGTGCAACTCAAATTTTTTTCAGATGCCAGTATCTGCATCTGAAAAAAGAAAAAAAAAGTTAATAAACTCTGGTTTCCACCTAAAAGCAAATACTTCTATTATGGACTAAACTTCGTCCTGAAAGCTTCTGTTCATCACTTTCTCTCTGATTATACTGAAGCAGACTGCTAACTGTAAACAGAAAGAAAAAAATCTAAACTAAATGCAAAGAGAGTCACATAACTTTCTCACGGCTAATGTGAAAAATAACATTTAGCACATGTATTCTAAACCAAAGCACTTTTAAGAAGATTTTATTCTGTGTTACAAACTTACATAATGGGAGGTGTTAAGTGGCGTATCGTCAGCTTTATATTTACATATCTCTTTGTCATCACAGCCCATCATGTTTGTGAACTGGACTTGCTCTACTAACAGTAATGGACCCATTCAGTCAGAACATGCTGGTTTTTACAGCACTGCCCATAAACTGAGGATTCTCCAATTTTGTTGTAGAAACAATTCATCTCTACATTATTAATTTATGTATAAATTATATTGTTATGTTTATACATAATCCTAAAATCCATATTTTTTGGCATTTTAATTTTTTTTTCTGAAGGAATTTCTTAAAATGTTCCACTTGCCCATTTTGTGTTTTGAATTTGCTAAGGAAAGCTACTGTGCTCAAGAATATGCTACTAGTAATTATGTAAATACACGTACAGCACCAACTTTCTGGGTAAAAAAAAAAGAAACCTTCAACACCATCCCCCAAATGTTCATTATCACTTTTCTTTGCTATTTCTTCAAAGTGTTTCATACCGTAAACCTCTTCAGCCCAATTTCTCTGTTGGAAGATATACACTTAAGTCAGCAAGGTCCCCCCACTAGAGAACTAATACTTGTATACCACGTACGTTATCAAAGCCAGGCTATACGCAAACCTATTGGATCACAGTATCTTTATCCTAAAAGTCAAAGTAGTGCACAGATCCGTCTGGGATAAGAGCCCTCTTTCCCCGGCCTGGAGTTCCCCTTGCTGTGTGCCAGAAGCCAGTGACCCCAAAGGAGCACTGCAGTTTATTTCCTGTCCTTCGTCCTCATGGAGAGGAGGATGACAAAGGGACGGCCCTGAAACCCTGCAACTACACACCGCTCACAACTGCAGCGAGGGAGGAGAAGACACAACAGTGCCACCTTGCAGAAGTAGCTTCTGTATGAACCTTCTGATCTTCCCAAACTGCTACTGCTGAAGGAAAAAGCTGTATCAAAAAAAAACCCAACAACAAACAAACTAAACCTCAATAGCAGATGATTTTTTTAAAAAAGGTTTCTCTTCAAAAGCTGATTTTCCCCACTCTTCCCAACACTTCAATATGCATTAGGACCACTCAATTGAAGCCAAAAGGGACAGTATGCCCCATTCAAACAAAACTGGTTTAGTGTTAGCAGCATCCAACATAAACTTTGTGACTTCGCACAACATTCTTCTACAAAATAAACTCGAGCCACTTGCCAGCAATAAACTATATATTGATGTGGTATTAACAGAAACTTGGAGGCTTCAGCTGGGAGACAAACTATCAACCGACCGCTAATTGGTTTTTATGACGTGACTCATAGTTTAGTAATTTCCCAGAATTTAATCATAGGGCACCCAGAAAGATCAATTAAAGAACAGGCTCAGAATTTGTTAGAGCCCTGTGTGAGACAGGGGAAGGCAATGACCTCAGCAGCTTTGCCACAGAATTTTATGAATGAACAAAGAAAGGATTTAAAAGGTAAGTTAAACTAATCTTGAGTTTCCTTGCAGACCCTTTCATTGTTTTTCCAAAGGAGTGAGTTTTTAAAATTAAGTAAAAATTGAAGGATTGTGTGTTGTAGCTACTGTTTATATTACAACTTCATTTACACGTGAATGTTATGTGTGTGACTTGAATTGCTCCATTATTTTTGGCTATATCTTCTTTTATATCTCTCTCAATAAAAAGGGGAAAAAAAATCAGAGTAGGAGTAAATTCCTTTGGATTTTTGTACAAGCATCACATCATATTATCAGAATGAATAGTACAGAATTCCCTTTCAAAAAAAATATTATTAAAATGGTCCTAACAACTTTTAGTACAAAGAAAGATAAAGTGTTATTTTGGCAATAAAATCCCATGATTTCCCTTGTCTCTATTAATTTTAAGCTTTTTCCCCCCCCAACTTAACAGAATGAAATCTGGAAGTGTTATCCCCCTTCCTGCTTTCCACTGTGGATTTTTTTCAAAAACTGAATGAAAATCACAATAAAGTGTTGAAAATTTTTTTCTCAGTCCTGAAAAGGTTTTACACAAACTTACTTAATCTGATCAGTTTTACTCATTAATGTTGTTCTTCTGTGCAAATGTATAGTCTATAATCCAGACAAGTACTGTACAGCTGTGATGAAAATCTCATTCCCTGCCTTTCTGGTTTTTGTTCTGCAAAAAGCTCTTATTCACTGAGAGCTCTAAGAAGAGGAGATTTAACTTATTTTCCTGGCCAAGTTAAGTGAAACAAGATTATACTGAAATGGTCTGAAAAGTGAGAATTTCTGAAGATCTACTAAGCCCTGTTATGATTATTTCAAATATTATTTAAATAAGAAAACCACTAAATGTATCACTTTGGTTTTCCTCACAATAACAATCAGCACCAAACTGAGTCATGCATGTTACATGCTAAAACAAGGGAAAAAAAGAATAAAAGAAGCAGCTTTGTGGGCGTACATGCTCTCTAAAAAAGCACAGGAACTTTCAAGTTGGTGTTTTGCACCTAAATGAAAATGCTTCTTAATTTCTTCAAACCAAAATTTATCTATTGAATAGGCACATATTCAGACTTACTGTCTTTGTACTGACTTTTATAATGATGATGAACACTTCATGAGGAAAGGTAGAAAGCTAGGGTATGGGAAAGTGGATTGGGAAGAGACTACGTATCTACGTAGCTGCTGCTACTATTTCACATGATTCACAAGCCCATTACATGACACTGTCACATAACTGAACACGAGCAAACCTTCAGCATCTTGAAATTCTTGTACTTCCATGGACGAGTGCAGTGACTACTTGGATGCTAGGAAGGCACTGGGTACCGAAGCAGCTCCATTTTTGCAAGAATAATCAAATATTTAGGGAGAGGGATTTGGAGAAAAGGAGGGATAGCAAAAAGGCGCTGTTAGCCAAGCGCACTTAGGATACAGGAGAACCAGATTCAGGTCTCTGCTCTGAATTAGAACAGGATATTAACAAATCTGCTTGCCCGGGGCGGGGGATGCATTTTAAAGTTCCCTGCTTCATCTGGAGGCAGAACAGAAACATTTGAGTAATGAGAAACTGCACACCTAGCTCTGCATCTGCACCAACAGCTTCATTTTCAAGAGTTCATAGCTCCCTCTAAATCATATTAAGACCAGAGTTTAAATGTTAATTACGGAGCATGCGCATATTAATTTTTTTATTCCTTCTCTCCTGAAGTAATGGGAATGCTTTTAAATGCCTTTTGTTTGGTTTCTTATGGGCTTACTTGGTTTCTTAATATATTACAGAGCACTTCCTGCGCTGCTTACAGAAGCAAATTTCCCACTGCTAGTGGGAGTTTTCCCTAAGTAAGGTCAGCAGATTTGGTCCCAAGGGAGTGAACTGATCTTTGGGCTTAGCTACCCTGAAGATCTAGCAGAAAGCAAAACAGATATCATTCTTGTTTAAAATTTGCTACTATATGGTATCCTTCTCATCCAACACAAACAACTAGGAAACGTTTTGCTGCAATAATCCTTTCAATTAAGGCTCCCATTACAGTGAAACAGCTGCTCACTACAATACATCTTTGTCATGGAACTATTTATTTCCCAGAAAACATTTCTTTAGTTGTTAAGACAGAGGCAATAAACCAGATCCACGGAAGTAGCAGAAATCAAAGCTAAGAGCAAAATCTGACCAGCTAAACATCCTTCCACTGAAAAAGGGGTGCTTTCTATGAGGGCAAAATTTATTCTTCTGAGTTGACAAAAAAGTCCACTCAATTTAAAGCATGTCTGGTGTCTCACTCTCAACATAATGTCAATGAGCTACAACTGAAATAGCAGCATAAGCCCTCACACATACATCATTAGAAAGAAAAAAGAAAACACTCCAAAAACTTCTGTCCTCCTGCTGATCAGTGGTGTTCGTGTGGGCCCTTAAAAGCCTTTTGGAATACACACATGATAAATATTTGATGGACAACCTCTTGCTTAATGACAGAGTCAGGTGCTGCTCTTGGCATGGAAAGACAAATGAATCAGCATCTTGTTACTGCCTCCCGTTCCACACATACATGCTCACACCCCCGGCCCTGAGCGGCCCAACGAATGCTATTTAGCTATTTTACTAACAAGTCCAACTCACATTAACTGTCACTGGAATATAAACAGTAGTGGCAAAAACTATTATCATGAATAATTTAATCCAAGCTTTGTGAGTGCTTGAAAATGAGCAGTTTTCTTGCTGTAAACTCAGTCCCTGTGATTTCAACTCCAGGCAGCTTGCCTACGTTGCAGACAATGGAAATAGCAGGAGGAGGGGACATTCCTTTTC
The DNA here is from genome assembly GCF_035582795.1 of Mycteria americana. Classification (NCBI taxonomy): domain Eukaryota; kingdom Metazoa; phylum Chordata; class Aves; order Ciconiiformes; family Ciconiidae; genus Mycteria; species Mycteria americana. The sequence continues at coordinate 117,818,109 of NC_134366.1, read as the reverse complement.
CACCTACATGTTCCCAACGATTTGAAAACCTTCTTGCCAACTGCGCCTCTGATAGTGACCTGCAGTTAGTACTGCAGAAACCAAAGAAATTAAGAGGAGCACCTTCAGGTCAGAAGCTGGACAGATGATAAGGTGCCTTAGAGGAGCGAGACAATAATAACCAAGACCAGCTCTGTATTCCTGTTTTCAGGCATGAGGTCCAAATCCAGCACTCACTCCTTGCCCATAATGGCCAGACAGGTCCTCAGGCTGAGTGGGGTACCAGACCTATACAACCTACACAGATATTTGTCTAGATACAGTTGAAGATGCCAGGGCATGTATCACTGAAGTACTAAATGATTTCTCAGAACAATCAGAAGTACAACCGGTAAACAGTCAAGAATTTGCTACCTAGTTCTCCGTTTACTCTCAAAAGCTTTGTAAAAAAGCAGCTCATAAATAGTATCTATGTGTCGTGCCCTCCTGGCTTTTGGTTCATCCACTTAGCACCAAGGGATAATTCGAGGGTAGTTCGGTACTCATGAAAGGAACAGAGCAGTGGGAGCACAAATCGCTGCACTACGTGACCAAGAAACAAACATGTTAAAACACACAACTAACAAGGAGAAAGGAAGGCAGACAACTTCAAGAGAAGAAAAGAAAAAGACAAGACATATTGGGTTTGCGTGGCAAGGTTTTGGGGTGGCTTCTGTGAGAAGCTGCTAGAAGCTTCCCCTGTGTCCAACAGAGCCAATGCCAGCTGGCTCCAAGATGGACCCACCACTGGCCAAGGCCGAGCCCATCAGTGATGGTGGTAGCGCCTCTGGGATAACGTATTTAAGAAGGGGAAAAAAAGCTGCTGTGCAACAGCAGCAGGAGAGAGGAGTGAGAATATGTGAGAAACAACTCTGCAGACACCAAGGTCAGTGAGCAAGGAGGGGTGGAGGTGCTCCAGGCGCCGGAGCAGAGATTCCCCTGCAGCCCACGGTGAAGACCATGGTGAGGCAGGCTGTGCCCTGCAGCCCATGGAGGTTAATGGTGGAGCAGATATCCACCTGCAGCCTGTGCAGGACCCCACACCAGAGCAGGTGGATGCCCAAAGGAGGCTGTGACCCTGTGGGAAGCCCATGCTGGAGCAGGCTCCTGGCAGCACCTGTGGACCCGTGGAGAGAGGAGCCCACGCTGGAGCAGGTTTGCTGGCAGGACTTGTGACCCTGTGGGGGACCCACTCTGGAGCAGTCTGTTCCTGAAGGACTGCACCCTGTGGAAGGGACCCACTCTGGAGCAGTTCGTGAAGAACTGCAGCCCATGGGAAGGACTCATGTTGGAAAAGTTTGTGGAGGACTGTCTCCCATGGGAGGGACCCCACGCTGGAGCAGGGGAAGAGTGTGAGGAGTCCTCCCCTGAGGAGGAAGGAGCGGCAGAGACAACGAGTGATGAACTGACCGCAACCCCCATTCCCCGTCCCCCTGCGCTGCTGTGGGGGAGGAGGTAGAGAATTCAGGAGTGAAGTTGAGCCCAGGAAGAAGGGAGGGGTGGGGGAAGGTGTTTTAAGATTTGGTTTTATTTTCTCATTATCCTACTCTGATTTGATTGGCAATAAATTAAACTAATTTCCCCGAGTCAAATCTGTTTTGCCCATGACGGTAATTGGTGAGTGATCTCTCCGTGTCCTTATCTCGACCCACGAGCCTTTCATTGCGTTCTCTCTCCTGTCCAGCTGAGGAGGGGAGTGACAGAGCGGCTTTGGTGGGCACCTGGCGTCCGGCCAGGGTCACCCACCACACAAGGCCACAATACTCTTACAGTGGAGATTGTCTTTGAGGATCACTATGACATGAAAGTACAGTCTTGATCTACAAAGAAGTAACACCACTCTAGATCTCTTCCTGAGGCTTTCAAAATTCCTGGGGATTCAGAGCCTGGATTCAAATCCATTATAGACACAGGATCATCCACAAGAAGTCAGGCTCAGCTCTGAAGCCTGATAAAAGAAGTTTTGACATCTACCAGTTACTGTGCTCTAGAGCCAGGATTATTTTCTGTCATAATACTCTCCTGGCAAAAGATGTACACACCCTTCCATGTGTGAGGAAGAAATACAGAATGAAAAAAAAAAAAATCCATGCTCAGCACTCAATTTGAGGGGCACAGTAGGTCCCCTTCTTGCTGATCAAAACCTATTTGAAATAAAATGAGGTAGGATGAGAAGGGAAAACACAGATGAAAAATAAATTATGTATGAATTTTAAAGAAATTATGTTTACTTTCTGCCCTTGTCTCGCTCTAACTCATGGCAGAAATTTCTCCTCAGGCCTTAGTAGTGTTAGTTGGGCAGACAGCTAGCTTATAGCAAACTCTCTTAATTTACCATATTTTTTCTAGATTGGATTCCCATTTCTGCTCTTTCACCTTCCAAATATAACAATAATAAAAGTTTTATTTTGCACATACTTCCTTGAAAGGAAGAAAATTGACTAATTTTCAATGACTAACAAAGAAGAACACAAAAGGCTAGAAAAGTAACCTTCACAAGACGTATGAAGTAAAATTGATATTATTTAGGTGTTTCATGTTGTTTAATGAATTGGGAAAAAAAAAAAGAATGTTTTCAGAGTTATTGCCAAGAACAAAAATTTCTGAGAGGTATTACCTGTGCCTCTGAATTACTTCTCCATCAAATAAATTTGCATTAACCTATACCTTGGGGTGAAAAGGAAGCTTTGTTTTGGCTCTAGGTCTTTATTGACTGCTAGAGTTAAATTAAACAAAGTTAATTAAAAACTGACATATTCAGTCTGAAGCTGACTATCACCAGGGCAGGGGATAGGCTTGGGATTAACTTGAAACATCAAAATAAATAAAGAAATCACTTCCAGATCAACCTAAACTGATTTTTTTTTTCCTGAAACAAAAGGTATTCAATATCTAAGGAGAAACATTGCTTTAAAATAAATTAAATAATACAAAACTAATGCAGCTATAAATGTGCTCAGTTTTACAATGAAAACAGTTTGCTGAATTTAAATTCATGATAGTGTCAACTCCCTTTAAAATTACTTGTTTTCCATTTAATTTAGTATTTCCACCACCATCCCCAAAAAATCACACCAGTCTAATTGCAAGCACCTTATTTCAAAGCCCCCAAAGAATTCTTGCCCTCTGTACCAAGAGCCCTCTGTACCTTCTTTTCATTTAAATCTTTCCAAAGACCCACGGTCATTGATAACCACACAAAAAAGCCCACATCAATTATTTAGTTGCAAGTTAAAATACATTTCTAGTTATCTTCTCCTCCTGGTTTCTGCATTCGTTTCCCCAACTCTGTTGGCTTTGCTTTGCAAGGCTCAATCAACATGCTGCTGAGTTTCTGCCATACCCGTCCAAAAACATTGCCAGCACTCATATAAAAAATGATAATGAAAATGGGTGACACATCATCTAATCAACCGCTTAATGGGTGTCCCTGCTTACAATTTCTTCTGTGGAAGCCAAAAAGTAAAACAGCCCAGGAACTGGCATCTACGCTCTCAGAGCGGAGTATCCCGTTTGGGAACAGCATTACAAGGCAGTGAGAAAGGCACAGGTATTATTTATCATACGCAACAACATAAGACAGAGACAAGATTTCTGTACCCAACGCTGTCAGTGCAATGCTTCTTGTGAGTACACTTTCACTTAGTTGGAGAGATTTTTAATTCATTTCTCAAGAAAATGTTTTGATAATAAATAGTGAGAAAGCACACAGTATCATTAACAGAAATGTTTTCTGGCTTGTAAGATGCAAGAGGGTTTCTGAGGTTGGTTAATGTAAAGGTATCGCTTAATTTTCATTCACCCATTGCTAAAACTTCCATGCATAAGTACTTCAGGATTTGGACCACTGATTATAAATAACACGCTCCATTGTTCGCTCCCAAGAGAATACTTATAATGTTGGAAGTGGAGAAACCTAGCCGAGATGCAGTATTTTGAGCCACAGGATGTTTATGTAGCAGCCTGGCATGTCTCCATAGGAAAACACATGCCCAGTCCAGTAGAAATCCCATTTTTAATTGCTGAAAAGCATTTTCTGAGTTATAAATAAATCTTCATACTAATGCTTTGGGCTTGTACAAAGAAACTCAGTAGTTCCAAAGACATTTTAAAGAGTGTCCAACCCCCTTTAATTCAGCATCTCTATTATTGCCTGGAGTACTTTCTGTTGAGCACTTAAGGATAACAGGTAATAAGTAATTTTCAAAAAAAGGAAAAAATCATGTTTGTGGTTACACAGGTAAAACGTGGATGAAACCCTTCTCAAAAGCATATAAACATATAGTAAATCTAAAGAGAAGAAGGTCAAAACTCAAGTTGTACCACCCAAAACCATGAAGATTTTTCATTGAAATATGTTCTATGTTTTAAACATGTTTTAAAACATATCCCTTCCCAGTGTAGCCAATTCATGGCTTTTAATTTATAACAAGATTAGAACATGACTAGGTCTATGGCTTGTCAATGCCCATTCTGGCAGACATGACAGAAAACTGTTTTGAAGAACAGAACTGCAGCGCACAACTTGTCAATATTATTGCAAAATCCAGTAAACAGGTACAGCTTTTACCGTTTGCAGGGGTGAATAGGATTTCAATCATACACCTCAGATGCACAAAATGGGTACCTCTATTTTGGCTGCACTTTCAGATGCTGAAACCAGGTGGGTTGTTATCCCCTATTTGGAGCAGTCCAACTACAATACCCCAAAAATAATATACTAATAAAGGTGATGTAATTGTTACGAGATCGAACTAAAAACAGTCATGAACTCCAACTGTTTGAACTAAAAACGTCTCCTTAGACTGAAGCAGTAACAGACTTGTAAGCCTTAAGATGCACATTTGAATTTCTGTTCAAAGCAGGCAACAGAAACCATGCGAGCAAGTCTTTTCAAAATCAGAGTCTATATTCCCAACCTACAAACTCATGTTTATGCATATAATTTAAGAAAACCAGAATGCTTGAAAGCATCCAAATTAGCTACAATATTTGTGTTTTCCATCAAATCTATTAATAATGCTACTGTGAAAATTATTAGAACTGGCTTAAAAGGAAAAGACCAAAAGGTTTAAGGATCTTTTTCAAATTTTTGATACAAAGAAAGGCATGTAAGGTTGCAAACATCACTATTGCATAGTGGCAGACATGAAAGACTACTCCAATGTATCTATTAGCAAATACATTAGGAGGTTATATTCTTCAAATGTTACATGCTTTGTGGATGGTCCTGTATTACAGTTTTAAGTATGACACTTGGCATCAGTAGGATATGGTTTTAACACGAGTAATGAGGGAGAGGAGTTTTGTTAAACCTTTTTTTAAATGTATAGCTCGAAATCAGTGGGTTTTGGTTTTGTCTGGGGTTTTTTTTAAGTTCTTTTCAAGTGATTTCTGCATATATAGTTTGGGCAGCAGTTAATTTGCAAGCAATGTTCAGAATATCTTGAAAAGCTAAGAATGAAGCTGTTTCAGAGCAGAACATCCACTAATATAGGAAGTACTTTTTTTTTTTTTTTTACTACAAACCACTCAACCATGAAGATTTCAGTGCAAGAATTTACAATTAGGAGGTTAGCAATCTGTTTTCTGTTTCATGAGTATCACATGACAATATTCACTTAAGCTCCTTATTTTGTTCAGAAGTCTTAATACCATGCATTGTAGATCAGGTATAAAATTAAGCATCTAATTTAAGATTTTTGGACTCACTGGAGGCTCACATGGCCAACTCAGAGCACCATCATGAGGACCCTATTTCTGTTCACTGAATGTATGACCCAAATCATAACTTGAACATTTAAATTAGATGTCTAAAGTCAGACATCTAAAGTTAGACAGCGTGAAACTCCAGCAAACTAGTGCAGCTGAGCATAAAAAGACTGCTAATAATACAGATGCATTATAGAACTGATGCATACACATAGGGCCATTGTTCACATAGGGAAATCAAAATAACATTTATATTAAAATTGTTGCCATATTCATTTGGATCAATACTCCCCTGAAACCTCTTCAGTTATATTTGGTCATCCAAATTTGTCACTGCAACCCTTCTGCATCTTGCTATTCTGCGCAGATTATTCCAAATCACTAGCCCTTTCACATCTGCAAAACAAACTCCACTGTTCCATTTCTTTATTTTGAGTATTGCTGAAACCTTGGTAACGTTCAATTAACAATTATTATGATTTGGATATTGTTCATCCATTTATCAATCTATGCACTTTTAAAACATCATTTTTACTGATCTGACTGCTATGCCAAATTAGTTTTTTCAATACAGAAGAGATTAAGTTTTGTCATGGTGAGCAGTACCTTAATTCAGAAGCAATCCCATTCTTTTTGCCATTAACATAAGCAGAGTCAGCAAAATCCAGTCCATACGTGAAGTTAACTGATTTCCGCCCACCCCCTCCCTTTTTTTATTTACATTGTGACTGGCTACAGGGTCATCTTAATCACAAATTATGAAATGAAATAAAGGAAAGTTAACAAAACTAACTAAATTCAACCTCACCTCTCTTACAGGAAGAAAACCCACATAAACCAGTTATTTAGTACTGCCAAATGAGCTATTGGTCCATGTCATGCTTTGTTATTTCTATCACAACAGCATGTACAAGCCTTTGTTAAGGACAAGGATATCACCACAGTAGATTTCAGACACAAAGAAAAAAGATCCCTAATATAATAATCTCACAATCAAAGAAGTTAGAAACTAGGCTATTGCACAGTTTACTGCCTATTTGTCATGTCCAGAGGACTAGGTAACCAATCAGTTGCTGATTTTAGAGATAATTCATATAGAAAATCACTGCTGAAATCACATGGCTTTACAATACCTGCAAAGAGGTGTCTGCCACAAAAGCAGTTCCCATCAGCAACCTTTGAAAAATTGGGCTAGGCAAGTTTTAAATTACTCCTGTAGACAAGAAATGTTATTTACAATGAAACCTTTTTTCGTAGTTGTTTCATGCAGAGTAGTACATTTTGCTGTTTAATCAGCTTTGTAATCACTGATTTCAAGGATTATAAATAATAGACAGAGCTGAACAAGAGAGATAACCAAATACATTTTCAGCTGCACATAAATTCTCATGAATGTATTTTCCCTTATTCAGGCAGCTTCATGGACAATTAAGTAGTATGTCTGCAAACAACACATTCAGCTAAATTTTAAATAACTCAGCGTTTCAGCTCTAACTGAAGGAGATGTCTCCTGTACTTTAGAAGAGGTTGGTATTTTCACCTGGCAGGTAGTATCTTAAAACAAAAATACTGCACATATGCAGAGACAGGACACTGTGCCTTATCTCCATGATTAAGGATTAATATTACTTTATCTTAGTAATTACATTTTTAAAGAAGATTAAAATATTTAAGGGGAAAAAAAAAGAAAAAACTTCACTCATTAAGCCTTAAACACCATCTAAACTATTTCAGCGAGTATGGTATTTTTTTCCCCAGTGTTGCTAACCTTTTATGTTTCTGTCAAATTAAAATTAATCTAGACTGACATTGTCCATTCCAGACTAATTTCTAATTCTGTAGCTTGGAAACACCCTAAACTTGGTGGGGAGAAGTTGTGTAAGTTCAATACCTGGAAAGTGCAAGGTGATAAACTGGGAAAATAGATGGAAGTGCAAGACGGAGGAATGTTGGTCAGAGATTGTGACTGGGGAGTTGAGTGAGCCAGGAAGAGACAAGGAAAGAAAAGCTTAGTGGAAGGACACCAGAAAGCTCAAAAGAATAAAAAGACTTAATCAAAGGAAGCAAAGGCTTCAGGAAAAAATGACAACTTGAACAAAACAGAAATAGAAGACTTAAAAATATTATTTAAGTGACAGAAATTAAAGGAAAAAAAAGACAAGACAAAATATATAGCCACGTAGTGGGTTTTGTTGTTTGGGGTTTTTTTAATAAAGTTTGTTTTATTTAACTTTTGACTCTGATTTACTGGTGGTTTGGCTGGTTTTAGCTAAAATAGTTATAGATTTCCCCTTTCTTTTCCATCATCTGCCCATAAAAAAAATCCCTCAAAACTTTCTAGAAAGATACACCTACACATATATGTGCACAATTTAAAAAGGTGACAGGGATAGTGGGCCAAAACAGTTACACTCAGAAATATTGAATTTATATAAGAAATTAATTCTCATGAACATACCATAATATGAAATTCAGGAGAAGTGTATTGCAGTATGACACACAATATAGGGAAACTATTCAAAGTCCTAAGAAAGCATTTTCCTCTGAAGAAAGATTGCTGCCATCAGTGATGCAAACTAGATTATTTAGTGTCTATCAAATCACACAGGAATTAGTTTTAACCAAATAGACTTTTTTAGACTCTAAAAGGAGAGAATTAGGATGCCTCTCCACTGTCGCTCTTGGCATCTAGAAAACGGCTCTGTTTATCCTGTCAATCATTTCTTCTGGCACAGAAGGGGCAGCAAAACACACAAAACCAACAGAGTAATTGCATATTATCTGGGAAGCTGCACCCAAATTCTCCAACGAGTGCCCTCCTCTCAACCGCCACCTTCAGTACTTTTAAGAGAAACTTAAACTCAGAGCTGGGCATTTACTGATGTTCCGTTCTCACACCGCCCTGGCAGCTTTCCCCTGTAAAAATGACTGACAGCCTTACCTAGAGTGGGATTTCCTACCTTTTATGCTTACTTTATTTATTTTTCAGCTGGCTCCACTGGATACTTACACAGTCAACATAAACTAAGCCCACCCAATTGGTATGGGCCCCTGCCAAGAGACAATGTGTTAGTTTCTTAGATTGACTGGTAGAAACTGGGTGAAAAATGGTGTGGGGAAGTAAAGAGCATGGAGAGACAGGATATAAATGTAGGAATTAAGGCATGAAATGCAAATGACAATCAGACGTTTTCCAGTTCGGTACAGTAATACTTCTTGAAGATGGCTTCTTCACCAAGGGGTGAGAGATTTGAACTCTATTGCTAACAGACCAGATCTCAAAAGCATCCTAATACTCACCTGAGTCCTTGCCTTGCTTCATAGCTCTGTCAAGATACTTCAATTGCAATTCACAAAGACTCCAAATTTGGTATAATTCAAATCTATCCCACTCTAAGCAATTTTTGGAAATCTGACTTTGATCTATTTATAACTCATATCCCATTTATGAATAACATTTAGCAATAATACTACCCTTGTGCAATCCTTTGCACTTCTTTTCCTTTAGCTTAGGTGTCAAGACTGTGTAGGACCATGGGTATCTCTGTCAATTGATACTACTATAATCACACCAAATAATTATAAAGTAAAACCAAAAAAGGATGCAAAATGGATTAATTCAATGCAGATTCTCTTTTAAATTAAATCTAGCCTGTGAAATGAACTGTGGCAGGATATAATTTTGGTAAGTCCTTCAAAGATTTTAAAAAAGGATCGGCATCTATCCTAGCTAAAATAAAAGCAAAACAGGGAGTCATCATAATTAGGATAGGTCAGGATATGCTTTCCATAGCACAAATGTAACTCTGCCTTGCTTCTCCCTGCTGGAACCTGGAGGAGAAAGTTCTCTTCCTTATACAGCTTCCCCTATACACAGACTGGGTGAAAATCTGCATCAACAGAAACCATATGCACGAGCAGATGAAACCAGAGGGTTTTCTTTAGTTTTGTCTCCTTCCCCCCTCAAACTAATGGTTAATGGAAAACATTAGTAAAATCTGGTACAGCAAAAGTTGTACTTCCACTTGTAAAAACTGATTGGTACTGTCACTACATGCCATGCAGTAATGAATAGTTCATCAGACAATTCTGAAACTCCCGCTTCCTCTCTTCATCTTCTCAGTAAAGAGAAAAAAGGATGATAGCTTGAGGGGGTCACTCTAAACCAGAATGTGAGACTCTCCAAGAACTCTTCTCAGAAAATTCAAGAAAAGTTTCATACATGTCTTTTCTCAGGGGAAGTGGACCAATGGCCATAACTATAGGCAGGACACAGAAATGGATGTTTAGAAGTGGACCCGTCTACAAACCATTTGAAAATATGTCATTCTTCAGCTAACACACTGAAAACTACATGTTTGGTGTCAACCTGTTGCTCAGTCAAATCACAGTGAGCTCTTCAAGTAAGAAGGAGCATCAGTTTCTGTTGACCAGTGTTTAGAAGACAGACATGGGATTGAAGAAGAACCTGGAATATCTGTAAGATCTTCTAAGGAAACAGGAAACACATGTGAATTAAGGGGTAAATCCAAACTGCTAAGAAACTACCCTGGCAGAACAATGTCAAGGTGAAGGTTGCCCAGGAAACCACAAAAAGTGCCAAAATCTTTGGGTAAGAACTTCCTAGAGGCCTTGTAAACTCAGATGCCACTGTACTCAGAGTCTAGATTTACCAATTCTTTTGTTTAGGAAACTATGTTGATTAAAATGGTTTGAATTTCCATCAGCCACGACAATGGATTTGTGAGTAGAAGAATTATGCCAAAGTCAGTATCAGATAAGGCAGTATAACTTCAGGACCTCTCTAAATGCCTCCTTTTTGTTAGTGGTGCCATGGAACCAGCTTACTTTCTAAAGGATACTTTTCACATTATTTCCATCAGAAAAGATGAGAGATGAGTCCGTTTGACTTTAGCATTGCATGATACTATTTTTTGTACTGGCCTGAAGGAGAATCAGGTAAGCAGGAACAAGAATGATTGAAGGAGCATTAGTGCTTTTAAATGCAGTCATCGGCACTCTCATCCAACAGGCTAGTAGGTGACAAAGCACACCAGTAGATAATAATCTGTGACTGCATCCTCACTGCAAATTCCACCAACAGATCACAAACCCTTAAGTTTTGATATTGTTATACAGCCATTGCTGTTGACTCCCAAGAAGCCACTCCTTTACACAGACAAGGGGCCTCTTACATACAGCAAGAATGTAATACTTCTGAAATGGTTTCTGTCTTTATAGGTCTGCATAATTGTTTTCATATTTTAAATTGTACAAGTTCGATTGGTATGTGATACATAAATGCTTGAATGTCTGATGTAGATAGTTATTTGTCATCTCTACCAGTAAGCCTTTTTATTTATTTTTACTAAGGCAGTTGTATAAAGTCATGATGACAGTGATGTTTAAATAAGTGCCTAAAATACAGTTGGATGAAAAAATCTGAGACCACATTTAGTTCTCAAAAGTAACTACAAATCCAGTAGTGCCCCAGACCCGGGGCACAAGTCTATGATAGCATGGCTTGGGGGGGTGGGTTCTGAAAGCTCATTTTTCACCCAGACCATGTCAGTATTCCAGATGAAATAATGCCATAAAAAAGGATCTCGCAGTACCCCTATCAGACACCCCTGCTGCACCTTGGGGCAAGAATGGTATTATGGTTGGAAGTCCTTCAGCAGCAAAGCCAGCATATAGTGAAATTATAGCATCAGGGAATTTACAGTATGTACTACAAGTTAGCTCACTTAATGAGGGGAAAATGCTCAGGACTTCACCTTCTACTACACAAAGGATTTGCACATACTGCGTCCACCACTCATTCTGAAGAATGAAGCAACGAACATCTTACCTTGCATCGTTGTTTTTGTGGGTTCTGAAAACAGAGGAATGAGCAGGAGGTAGATGAGGTAGACAAAGGAGAGCCCATTGTAACGGAAAGCACAGGCTGTGATGAGAGAAAAGAAAAAGAACATATTGTTTAATCAGCCTGGGATAATCAAATTCAATAGCACAAAGCATTTCCCATTTGAGTTTACTATTTACCTTACCAACTTTTCACCACTTATTTAAACCATTTCTACACAAGTATTCAAGTTTATGCTTAAAATAAATAATAAAATTAAATACAGTTCTGAAGTATTTTCACAGTAATATATATTTTAAGTTTAGCACAAAAGATGCATCCAAGCTACAAAGACTTTGTCCAGAATGATGGCCAAGTTAGTTGTTATCTAAACTTTTTACTTTCCTCACAGATAAACTCATTAAACCATTCCCCACAAAAATATAAAGGGATGCATAAATCAATATTTATGGGCTCTCTTTAAGAAGCTACATACAAGTTCATTACATTACAGTTAAGGATTATCAGTAAATAATGAAGAAAAATGATGAAGTATATTCAGATTCCAAATTACAGCATGGCTAAAATCACCAGTTATCCTTAAAATAGCGGTGTCTTTAAATCATTACAGGGGTCTTTGAATTTTACTATCACCCATTTGTTTGCTCTTACAAAGTTCTTCCAGCGAAAAGTTGTGAACTACAAATGAAAAAGGGCTTCACAGCAACTTGCAACTGCTGTTATACAAGTTTTTCCAAAGAATGGAACTGCTCCGCTAACTTTGTCTAATATTTCCTTTTCTATTTTAAAAATCTAGTTTAAATGTATTTTCCTGAAAGTATCCAAGTCAGCAGGCCATTACAGCAAGCAGCAATATTGCTACAACCAAGGCGCATCTTTTCAAAGAATGTCATTCATATTCTGTGCTGAAAGAGGAGTATATGGACTTCCATACAGAAAGGATAAAAACAACAAAAAATGACAAAGTAATCTGTAATTCCACTGTGCAGCAGATGTTGAAATATTATGAGACCTACCACACTGAAGAGTTCCCATGAGATAAGCCAACTGCAGAGGAGTCAGGAGATGAATTAACCTCTACATTTATTTACTCACGGAACATAACTAGTATCAATTATGTCTTCTCAACTATATACAGAACGACTTGGTTTTGGAGGACAGATACAGCTTTAGTCCTGCCAGAAACATGTATTCCAAAAGAAAACAAGTTTCTCAAGTCACCACTTCATGAAATTTCATGGAGACTATACTAGAAATGAGTTAACAACTTAAGCATTAATTGGTCCTCATCCTCATCACATCTGTCCATTTTAGTTATAAATACAAAACTGAGAAGTCTTCCTAATAACAAACAAATCCATACAACAGCTACAGTTTTTGTTTTCCAAACTAACCAATGTTTTGAACAACCAACTTGATTTCCTTAGTAGCCCTGATAGACTCTGGATTTATGCTCCACGTCTGCAGCTTAGCCAAGAAATGTGCGAACTTTATGGGTAAGTCTGGCAAGAAGGAAGGACAAGAAGCATCTACACTCTACTTCTAAACTGACACGATTCTGCCACCAGCCTTCAAAAAAAAAAAAAAAAATCTGTCAAGGACTATGAAATCCATCGAAGCTTGATAGAGGGTTTTTCAGAGTGAAATCCAGAAAGCTTAAGAGCAGCTTCTCATTCGCCTGTAAGAATTTAAACTTGCTCCTGTCACTTACTTCTTCAGCTCCCTTTATAGCCACAGCCTTTAAAGGCCACCCAAAGACTTACAGCTACACTTGTAACTAAGAAAAACTGCAAGATAAAGTAAATAGGACCTATCCCACTGGTAATTCTGTAAGCAATTTTCAGAGCTTTAAAGTGAATGTACTTGAGAAGAGGGAGTCAGCCCTGCTACTATGCGCCTACTCTCAGGGTGCTCTGCAGAGGACCGCAGGATGTGCTATGGCCATTAGTGGCCTTCTTGGAATGAATGGCAAAGAGGACACTCCTGAGATCAGGACAAATCCATAAGTCAACCTTTTTGCAAGTTTAATTTGGGGTGGAAAAAAGTTCTTTGGCATTCTTAGAAAAAGGTATGATAGTGGTTCAAGGCTGATGTAAAGCCTGAAGGCTTTTCCACCAGTATTCAAGGGCAAGGATCAATGTTCTCAGTCATTCTGATAGCAGAATAATAGTATTAGCGGATAATACTACCACCCAGTTACTACAGGGATTGTGTCAATCAGCTTTTAATCATGTTAAACAGCTTACTTGATTTCAGTGCAATATTATACACATTTTCTTCTTTCTTCAGAATTGAGCTTGCTACACTTCTTGTAGAGCACCTAGCACTCAGTTTGCTCAGTACAAAGATAGAAAACAGCAACTGTGTACTTTAGATACCCTCCTTTATTAGCCGTATGTCGACGAATGCCTTGCTAACGTCCTTGCTAAGTCCACGTCAAATATTTAGAACCTCTATTTACATCAAAGCATCCTCCAGCAAACTAGTAACCTTGGCTAGACATTGCCTGGAAAACTGACATTTATTTAAGCAGTTGCAAGAGCACCAGCAATACATTTCTCAGAATTAATAAATTAAAAACCCCAAAACCTAGCTGCAACATTTTTAAGTTCAGTCCATTCACTATTTCCATATCGTGTTTCTTTATCTCCATTAGTCTAGCACATTTTGCTGAAGAGATTAGTGCCTTACCAAGCTAATGTGCCAGAGCAAAAAGCCATGAGCTTTTATCTTTTTAGCAAGATAAAAGATTAGAAAACAGCAGCTGCACTGTATTTACATATTTACACTGCAATGCAACATTATTTGTCAAATACATGTATTCCTAAGTTCAGATACTCAAAACTATCTAGAACAAGTTGCTGGGCATAAAATCAGCTTCAGTTTGTCACTAATACAACAAAGGATGATCCAAAAAAGCAAACGAACCCATCCTCTGCACTCCCTCTGGCATTCACAAAGGTCTCCTTTTGCAAAGGGAGCTGTACGCAGATGTCCATCACAGTGGAAAATCCCATTTGAGGTCAATGGAATTCCATCAACAGAAAAAGCACCTACACAAAGAATTTCTTGGCAAACCAGGTCATATAGAAATTTCTGGATATCTGGGTTGCATTGGTCAATTTGCACTATCGGTTCTGTATCAAAATTAATGTAATTTTAGCATTTTAGGCTTGTTACCTCTTCTCGAAATTGTCTAATCGATTAGCAAAATTAATTTCAGAGGAATTATTCTTGAACTATATTTACCACAAAATTTACTGCTTTCTATTTCTAGACCTGAGGAGACTGTGTTCTCAAAAGCTTTTTTTTCTGCAACTACATAAACTGGACTATTAACAGAGATTAATTCTCCATACAAACCTTCCCTTATATATTTTTTTCATATAAAGTGTCCTGCAGAAATATAAATATATTTTGAAGACATTTGGCAAAAAAATATTTCCTAAGCTGAAAGTGTTAATTTTATTAGTATCCAGGAAACCCTTCAGTTTCTTAGTTTCAGAAATATGCATTTGCCTAAAAAGAACACTGAACAAAAAGCTTAAATAGGTAAGTATACCATACATGCAAAGTCCATATACACTTTCTTCTCTTCAGTGTTTTTTTAAACCACATTTCTCACCATGTTTTCTAACAGCCTCTAGTAACAAAACTCCAGAAATGTGATTTTCATCTCTGAAGTTCTGCTACTGTTCAGAGTCCAATTATAGCAGTAATACACAATTGTGAAAAGACATAAAAACCAGAGCTATTGATATACAGCACATTAGTATATTAGAAGCAAACTTAGCTTTTTTATAATCAGCTGAAGTACTTTAGGGCACCTTCCCTTGGGTGGCAACAAAAGAGCACTTTATAACATATAAGACTGACTTCTCCATTCATAAGTGATTATTTGAAATATTTCTGTTTTAATGCATAGCGTGCTAAAAAAATACTACCTTTAAAGACAGGATCAGAATGCCACCTAAGACAAAGTTATGATAATTTCACAGATATTTATGACATAGCAGTCAGAAAGAAATATATAGTGAAAAAAGTAACATGCAGAGGTATAAAATTTTCACAAAAGACTGACATGCAAGCTATTTGTAGCAAAAAATGATAGCTGTAGAATATTTCATCTTCCTGGCATCCAGTCATTTGTTCAAACAAATGAAAAATTACAGTCCCAGATAACTGACGTTCTTCTCTTTCACCATGTCTGTAAATGTACTCATAATTCACTAATCCTGCTGCATGTAATACATATCTTAAAAAAAAAAATATGCACAAAGAAAAAAAATATCCTTAGCCTGCTCTGCTGACATATTCTGGGACTAATACAGAACAGAAATCAGCTCTGAACACTTAAATCTTGCAATGAAGAACACATTTTAAAATATTTTTACAAAATTTGTTAGGAAGTGAGTGTAATGATTACCTCATACAGGTAAGACTACTGAGGATTAATGAGGTAAGAGGATTAATTTTATTATAATAGAAAATCTTTCCCATTATGCTACAATCACTAGAGCAAATAGTTGTGTACAAAGTCTTAAAAAAAGTACCCAAAGCTGAGTAGTGTTATTAACACAATGATCCATAATTTCTATTAGATAAAAGTATCAGAATATGTTGGGTTTAAGAACAACTCCTTAGACAGCCTTACACAAGAACTGAGTTCTTCTCTTCTCTTCTTGACATTAAGAATTGACATTACACCTGGGAACTTATAGATTGCTAATATTTTAAGGACTGTTTGTATATTTCTTGGCATAGTCAATAAAAACAGTCAATATTTCAGCACTAAAAGAGGACATTCATTATTGTATGTTGCTTTTTTCTAAATTAAAAAAAAATTGAAACATGCATTTCACTGAGATTTCACAAAGTCATTGTCTAAAATTCTGTGAAAAGGACATACTCTTAAGTGAGATACCTTTCAAAACTGTGTTTCCTTTTCCTTTATTAGACAATACACTTCTAAATGCCCCAGACTGCTGTATATACCTGGTCTGTAGATATGCATTAAAATAAAAAGGGACTCCCAAACAGCCCACAATTTATGGCTTGTTAAGGAAACACAGATGATGTTTGCTCAAACTATTTTAGTTTGAACCATATCTTTAATGCAGAATTTTTAAAAAATAATTTTTCAAGTTTTTATTACAAGAAAGAATTAAATTTTTCAACTTTACTAAGATATGTACAGTATGCACCATATAAAATTAAAAAGGAATCCTAAAAAAAACAGAAAATCATAAATCACATGACATCATGTAACCTTGTCCTTCTAGATTTTATTTTTCATTATTATATGATAGCCAAAGAAGAATACTTTTGAACTTGAAGAAATCTACTACTGCATCTTAGACTCACCACTGAGTTTCTACATGCAGATAGTGGGTTTTTCCAACATTAGAATTCTAACAGCTGCTACATGTTATTATTTCACATTTCTACCAACAGTTTTTTCCTTTTTTCTACTTGAAGAGGACAATTTGTATAGAATTTGTATTTTACCTGTTAAATAAGAAATATTGGAGGGCAAAGTGGGTGGCAACAGAAGAATTTGCACTGAGCTTGACCTTGGAAAGGAGAGGAAAAAAATAGCCTCATAAAAGATGTGTTTAGTTTTATTCTATAAAAATTTGAAAAGGTATTTAATTCAGAAGTGGAAACTACCTGTTCAAAAAAATCAGCCTTTAAGAGTGCAGGCATAGTACCACAGGGCTACTGACTTCTCATTTGTAAGCTAGAGTTGTGTCAAAAGCCACAACAACAGAAAATACAAAGGACAGGTGAAGACAGAATTAGCCGTCCACTCACTATTTCTGAATTCATTTTACTAAAAAGGCACTGTCATTAATGTTAACAGAATAATGTATTGCTTGCTATACCCTTTTCTGTTCAAGAACTACGTAAAAACAGTTTTTTCCGCATATTTCTACTGTAGGTTTGAGAATATTATACATTGTTCTTAGTGTTATCCTCTCCAGACTAATATGTGTGCATTAACATGAGAAGAAATTGATTCAGCCAACTACAATGAAGTCATGTGTCTCCTACCTTCAGCAGGATATTGCATAGTGTTTGCATCCTGTTTTAACAACTTTACAGCTGCAAGATTATTAAGAAAGCTATGCAAGGATATTCTTCAAGATTGCTACCTTTAGACTAAAATTTGGTTTAACATTCATGCTTATTTTTCCAGTGACAAAAAAAACCATCCAGTGACAATATTCACTGGAAAAGTGCTGCTGAAAAAATGTCTAACCCTGAGCAGGCAAAGGTTGTTGGCTGAAAGAGCTGATGCTGTTCACACATTCTTATACCCAGCTGATCTGAAATAAATCTCTGAAAGCTAGGGACCAAAAAATGAAAGGGAAAGGGAATCAGTACCCGATTGATCTGTGAAACTGCTTGGTCTCCAGGAGGCCAAGTGTCCAGATCTTAAAGCTAAGAGAACTCAGCACCAGATTCCTGTCTCTAATGCTGTAATTTTTCATGGTTATCCCATGGTTACTATCAAATTTTCTACCAGTTCCATCCTCAGAATTCTGAAAACACTCAATTAACACCTAATTCAGATGACTAAAACAGGCTACAGAAGCCAGCCTTTGCTACTAGGTATAACATGTGAACAAGACACTGGTATACACCCAAGATGAAAAGCCTCTGGTACAAAAGACCAGTCTAAGAAGTTAAACAACTGCTAAAGCAAATACATCTCTTCCTCCAAGACCATCCATGAATGTGTGCCATGAATGGCCAACTCTTCCAGGAGGATATACAGTTAAGATTCCTCTTATCAGTAAGGCACTGTCCTAATGACATGATATTAGGCCTTTCCACTTGTGCTGCCCTCCAGTAAGACATTTATCAACCAGTTCCCACATTCTTTAGAATATTCAACATTGGGGGATTTTTTTTTTATTCTTTTTTTTTTTTACCCCAAGTCATCTTACCGGACACCAAACACTGCCCAACCAAGGCAAGTATAAGTCCTGCATTAGACCATATGGACTCACCCTTCAGGAGACCAGATTTGCGCTAGAAAGTCAGCCAATAAGAACAGAAGTACGTGAGAAAGTATCAGTGGTGTTTCTAAAAGCATTAGTACTAAATTCAGTTACCCTCCCATACAGGCAAAGGCACTACAGAATCAGTGACAGAGCAGGAGGTAACCCACCCACAGCAATAAAGGGAATGTCCTCCCCAAAAAATACACTTCACCTCTAACTTTAAAATATTGCCTTGTAGTGGAACTCCACCACACAAAAACTCCGGAAGACCTTTCTTTTCATTGTCCAGTGCAACCAGCTTAAGAGATGCAAAAACATAAGCCACTACAGTTTCTCCTTATGTATATACATTCCTATATGCCAAGGCAATCCACTTCACAGTTACAAATATAAACACAGCTTTCCTTGGTGACAAAGCAATGACAATTCAGAAGTCTTGAACAACATTTTAAACCGTGGTAAAGTGGACTATACGGACTTAGTACTAAGAGCTCAGTAAGGAATAAATGTAAATGTTAAAAGAGGTAAGGCGATTTAAAATTTACAGAATAAGAACTACTGTGAATAAAGGATTTTAAGGAAGAAGAGTTAAAAAAAATCAAAACAAAAAACCCCACCTCCCATTAGGCAGACAAGTATTTCCAACAATGTGATACGGAGAGTAGAGATCAACGCTGCTGAGAAAAGTCCAATTTAGTGCTATTTGTATCTGCATAAAAGTTTTAAGTTCAAAGCTTTTTAATTTCTACTTATACGCTCTCTTAATATCAACCAGCAAATATAAGAAGAAATGAAAACAGAATTTTCCTCCTTTTTCTAAGGGTTCATGTATGCAGCATTCTTTAACCAAAACACACAGACATGTGTTCACGCAAAATATCAGCAAAATGCCCTCCCGTATTTCCTTACAGTTCCTGGTGGCTTTGGCCCTGGGGGCAGGGGTGTGCTTGAGGAGGAAGCCCACCTCACCTCACATTGAAACTGGAAAACCCAAAAGGCTGTGCACTGCTTGCTCTGTTGGCTGATGAGCATTATTTACAAACTAACATAGTAAAAATTTAAGCTCATTCACTGTTGGCTAGATAAAACGATCCAGTATTAAATAGTCAAAGAACAGAATCTCTCCGAAAGATGATGGAGCAGTTACTCTCGTCTCCTCTACAACGTTATGAGCCAACAACCGTTCAGGTACAAGGGGGAGCAAATCTCACATCTCCTTTTCAGCTTAGAGACACAAGTGCAAATCTTACTAAGTCTCTGTGGATTTCCCACTTTTACCTGACATGGCCATGACTCACCAAATGCAGTAAAAATAATAAAACAAGTAGATTAAAAATTAAGTTTGTTGTGATAAGGAATGTGTGTTACCAGTTTCTGAAGAAGAAAGGAAAGTTATATTACTTCTATAAATTGCTAATTTTTGTATCTTCTAACACTTCTTCACATTTCAAATTTCTGTTTCAGAAACACAAAATTTGTTTCAGAAATTTTTCCTCCAAGATTCTTCACAATAACAAGGAAACAATTGCCACTCATTGCAAAATTAGAAATGCTGTAAACAACCTATTTTTATGAATAAAACTCTAAAAGTGACCAAACCCCTCCCTCTTCAAGACCTATACTTTCTAATAATGACAAGTATCTGATAGCTGAAGTTCGCTGGGCAGTATGCCTATCTGTGAACTTTATTTCTTCTTACTGAAATTCAGAAGAAGGGGTTAACTCCTGGCACAGTTTTGCTCTCACTCAATCCTGACTAATTCCACTTAAAATAATGCTCATGACGGATGAGATTGGAATGATACATTGCTGTGCAAGACAGTTAAGTGAAATGCATGTAATCTTATCATCCTTTTAGAGCAAATTAATGGTTATAGCCTACAGTGTGCAGTGCAGAACCGCACAGAACTGTGTTAGCTCAGGACAAGTTACCTCCTATATCAACCAACACTCCTTCCTTCCACATTAAACAGCTCTGCTGATAATGCTGTGCTAATGTACACCGCTCCCCCCTCCACCTCTGAGCCAACATTTCAACATCATGCTGCTTTGTGTAGCATCACATATCTAGTTTGTGCTACGCCCAGACAGAAAACTTTTTTCTTTTGGAAAAAAACATGAATGCGTTGATAAACAGATAAATACTATGCATTTGGTTCATGTTAGCACTTCTACAATGACATTTTTTCACCGGTCAACGCTCATCAGGAGAGATGATTGCTGGACAGTGAACACTTTCCAAAGGGTTTTGGGGTTTTTTTCTGCTTTGAGTTTTTCCCTCTTTCCTCTCTTTCTCAGAACAGCAGAATCAGTAAGCTTTCTCTCCACTAGAAACTATCTGGAACTGATTTTAACTTTGTGGCAAATACTGTCTGGGAATTGAGTGCAGAGAGAGGAGAAGACAAAACACCTTCTTCGCCTCTTTCTTTCAGCTCTTAGGTACAGGAGCTATGTCCCCATGTCTTTGAAATGAGGAAAATGAACAAAAGACCTCAGGTGTGAGCATACCACAATCATCACCTTACTCAGAATAATGTATTTGAAAGGAGCCTCTGCTCTCACAAGCAAATCCAATGTCAATATGCTTTATTGACATGACTAAGTATAAAAGCATTTCCAAAGTAAAAAACATGATGGACACCATCATCAGTAAGTTTTCCCGTTAGAAAGATCTATTTCACATTTTAACTTATTTCAAGCTCAGTGGCAGATTGAAACTAAAGTAAGGCTTTCTACTCTCTCTTACATTGCCTTAGGGTTTTGACATTTCTACATTGTGTTGGTAATCCCTTACTCAACTAATCAATTTGAGACAAGGTTGAGGGTTTTTTGGTTGGGGGATTTGATTTATGATGTTTTGATGCTTCTTTACATATATACCTTTCAGTTCCAGTCTCTTCTCTCACAGTGATTAAAATTCATTGCAGGGACACACTTTCCTTTTCCTCATCCACCTCATATCATTAACACATGCCAAAGTAAGCTCCACTCAGAAAACAATGGTCCTAACCTCTGCCCCCCCCCCCAATGCAGTTTGCAATGAGTCTCCCTTTTTTTACACAACAAAAATAGATGGCAAATCTGGGATCTGTGTTGTCCTCCGGCTTTACGACCAGGACAGCATGCCAGCCACCAAAATAGGGAGCAATCAACCTCCTGAGCTCATTTCACTGAAGTCACAGCACTTTGCACTACACATATATTCGTTCATTGGCCTGGGAAGAGGAAGAAGACATCGTCGTATTCCTCCGCCATGTCAGCTGCTTGTGGAAGGGAGACTGTCCGCGTTCTCATCCCTGCTCCAGAAACAGCTCAGGCATTTTATCCACTGCCTTTTATAACGTCAAAAATCACAAGCTTATCTTCTGTCTCAAAGCTTCCCATCTTCTCTCTAGGAAAGTAAGTGGGAGCTAAAGAAATCCTCATTCATTTTCATGGGATGAGAAAAGCGTGTTCCTTGCCCCCCGGACATCCGGAGAGAGCAGTCCGGTTGTGCTGTTACAGTTGCATAACCCTGTCAAGACTCAAACTAAAAATAACAGCAAACGCAGAACACAGATGACAACCAAACGTCACACAATGCTACTGCTAAACACAACATCAGCCAGGGACAGATGTGGAGACGCTTCTCTGACAGAAATCTCCACAAGCAGAAAGGGACCAAGACCTTCATTTACAGCCGCTAAGAAGCTATCAGACACCAGGAACAGCTACTCGGCCAAATTCTTCCAGCAATTAAAAGTGAAAATTTTGGCATGTGTTACCAATCCCTCAGAGCCATCCACACTCGTCGTCTTTTAAAACACATAAATTACCATAAATCAATTGACATAAGATGCAGAAAGAACCAAGTCCTTTTTTTTGCCAGCTGTTGCTTACACTGACACCAGTCCTAAAAAACCCTGAGTCAGATGAAGGACGCAGCAAAAAAACTAACCCAGACAAACACCTCCGAGGAGTATAAACATGACAAAACATCAGAGAGGTGTTAACACTAAGAAATATGAGCATCATTAGTGAAGTTACAAATACGAATGCAGTGTTTAAAACTCTGCCGTTATTTATTCCAGTAGAGGAAAGGATAGATAAACTTCCTTTCTTAGTCCATCATTGAAAAAAGGGCTCAGAGGGTTGCAACTGCAAGCTATAAATCTGGGTGATGAAGGAGCATTTCAGACAGTGCTACAAAGCCGCAGTGTTTACCAAAGGAAACAGAATTTTAAAAATAGTTATCTCCAGGATATCTGTCAATTGCGTAAAGCAGATGCAAGTCCCTCATTCTTGCAGTGTCACTATTACAAACTGATGTTTCTTGTACAAAATAATAAATCACTTTTTGTTTGAAGATGAACTGTGTACTTCTTTCTCTCCTTAAAAATATGCTAAGTAATTTTCTCTTATCGTGAAGAAGTTAAGTTTCGATCTACTATAGGAATCTACTCAGGAATGCCATGAATTGCCTTGCAAACTATTTCTTATAACTAGGAACCAGGAAAGGATCCTGGAGAACACAAAGAATTGCAGAACCCAGGGAGATGTTGGGAGACTTTATAACAGCAAATCTGGTTTGATCAGTAAGATTGATTATTCTGGAGAAGTAGTACTTAAACCCATCTGATTCTCAATGAAATTTCACACGGACATGACCGCAGTCTCTGCAAGACAGAGTCCTTCTTTGACAGATGCATTTTACTATGGGTTTCAAATGCAATGCCTACCTAGCATTGAGTGAAAAACATCTATCATCAGAAGTCCTACCATTGAAACAGGACCGTGGCCTGGTACAGTGTTCAAACAGAAAGATAGAGTGCATATAGTCATTTAAGAAAAGCAAAAACAACATCTTCATTGTGCATTTATTCTGAGTATAAACATTCCCCAGAAAGAAGGTACGTATGTTAACGCTGCATCTGTTTCTATGCACATCATTCAAGACACTTTCTCTGTCCCCAAAGTGTTGCAATCTATGGTACTCAGTTCAGGTTGCCAAATCTCTGGTACTTGTGGGAGGCCTTCTTCCACACATCAATTTTCTATTACATGGCATCTGTAGCAATGTCTTCTTCCCCTGGAATAGGATTTGCAGAAATTCCCCCAGACCTTTGATAAGCTCCCAGCCAATTTTTAAGAGCAAGACTGAAAATTCGAAATGATTTAATAAATCTTTCATGTTTATATAACAAACCATTGTGTCCTTGTCCAAGAATATTTGAATGTGGGAAGTTAAGAAGAAGTTTAACTTGAAGAAAACTTCCCACGCAGTTAGTAATTCTAATCTGTTTATATCTAGGCTCAATATAAAGTCTGACTACGCATTTCTTTGGAGTCAAGCCACTGTCCTGAAGATACCCAATGATATGCAGTATCCCATCAGCATAAAAACTAAAGCAGTCACATCCCACCAAGGAAATTAGGGTTCTGGGTTCACCATCACATAACTTCTAGTGCTCTCAACGCAGCCAATCACAAAGTAAAGGATTGTTTGTTGCAGGGGAACAAAGAGATAATAAAGCGTCTTCATCATTAGGTACGTTCTAAACACATGAAGACCAGTGCACGTAAAGTCAGGATCCCAACGTGAATCTTCATTTTCAAAACGCAATAGTGTACTTTTCTCACTTCAAAAAAAAAAAAAAACAAAAAAAAACAAAACAAAACAAAACAAAACCAAAAAGCAAACAAACCAAAAAACCCAGCATCACTTTAATTAGGCAAGATCTCAAATTTGCAGAAATGAGTCCACTGAGAATGTCAGAAGATCCGCTTCTTGAGAAAGAGCCAAAGTATACATCCTGGAGGATTAAAACTAAGTGAAGGGCACATTAAATTTCATTTAAACATATCCTGAAAATTTAAGAAAGATACAAACACCAAGCTGTCTTTCAAGTGAAAAAAAAAAAGTTTTTCTTCGCAATGTCTTCAGGGAAGCCAATGATCCCTAACTGATAAGGGTTCTATATACAGTGAAGATAACAGTAGTAAAGACTTAACATAATCCTTATAACTTTATTTATGAGCATTTCCATTAGTATAAATTTTTATCTGGTCAAGAAAGTACTTTTGTCAGTAAACTGACAAAATTTATATCAGTTGAGAACATAAACCATGGATTTCAAAGTGGTCTTTATGAGTAAACTGACCAGAATTAGTCTTGGATGAAGTTTGTAGCTCCAAAAAAGAAATGTGCCAGAATAAGTAAAATGTTGGGTTGTGTTTGAACACAGAGGATTCCCTTCATTAACAGCTAGATCAATGTAAAACGACCAGTCATTAAAAATAACTAACTTCGTGCTTTACCACATTGCATTAAGTGATGGAAGTGGGAAGATGAAGCTGCAGAAAGAAAAACAGCAGCCACTTATGAGCTTGTTGTTCTACTAATGTGTTATTGGGTCAAAAGAGGAAAGATTATTTACCACAGAGGCAAGAAAAGGTTCTTCCAGTAAGTAGTAGCAATAATAATTATTAAAAGGATTCATTGAAATAAATTAGTTGCTGGGGTTTTTTAAACCAAGAAAAAATGGAAACTATTTTTCAGTTTGAAAAAAGGAAAATAATGTCTGAAATATTTATGGTGTGGAAGCTGCAGCTGTGGAACTTATTCCTGCTTTACCCATTCATATGAGATTCCCCCTTACCGCAATTAACTATCCACTTATAAAGCATTTCAAAGGGGCATTATAGCTAATTTTGAATATTCAGTGTTCCCACATAATTTTCTTGGGTTTTGCCACTAAACAATTTTGAGAACTAAATTCCTTTGAATTTAAAACTTCCAAGTTATTTCATTGTAGCTACAAGAAAATACACCCATTTAAAAAAAGGAAAAAAAAAAGGCACAACTGCCTTCCTAGCTCTTTGATGAGAATAAAAGCATACCAGCAGCAAAATTCACATAAGTCACCATCACATCAGCTGCTAGCATAAAATGAGTTAGGACCCTGCTACTACATACATTAAAGAAAGGTAGAGCTAGTGACAATCTCATAACCAGCATGAGATTGTCAGCATGACTACAAGCATTTATCCTTTGTTTAGGGCATCATAATCTACTCGTAAAAATATCACGCTTCTATAAATAATGGAGTATGCCATCACCACCCCCAGAGTTCTACCAATTCAGAAGATGCTCAGGATTCCAATTTTGGAGCAGTTCTAGGAAAATCCCATCTGACTTCATTCCCCAATAAATACTCTAAGGTAAGGATTTTAAGATGACTGCTAAAACCCACCCAGAAAACTTGCTCACCCATTTTCAGCTTGTATTTTTATACCTGTACAAAATGGGAAAATATTCTGTAGTATGTTAGATGCACATGCATCCATTTCCATACTGTCTATATGTTATCTATCATGTCAGGAAAAAAGTCTTGTTTCGCGCTGGAAGACAAGGAGGTGTGAGGATATTTTCACTTCAGCAGTTAAGCTGAAATGAAATTAGTATCTTACATACCTGAGAAAACACATCTTCCCAATGCTCTGAAAAACCCAAATGACTAGATACTGACAAACACTCTCAAAGTGAATTTCAGGGATAATGCAAGTAGAGGAACCGTCCAAGATTAGAAAAAGGGGAGAGACTGACAACATACCAGAAGACACCAAGTCAGTAAAGGACATAAAATCTGTCTGCTGTTAACTGAGTGTGATGCCAAGTTTGGTATCCAGTCTCAAAGACTTCTTCCCCTTACAATCCAGTTTATCTGTGACTGAGGGTCTATTAGGACAGTACAGTGCCTAGCCACAGTTCACTGGAAAATGCTTAAATTTCCATTTAGTCTCCAACTTGAATCAAAGAGGAGAAGCAGAGCAGCTGTGATGACATCCACTATCTTGATGTCATACAATCGAAGGGTGAAGGATGAACACCCAGCCCCCAGCTACACTAGTATGCTTCGCCATCAATGGCACAAGACAAATTTTTACCCCACTTGGACTTGACCACTGTGGAGTCATCACCCCACCTTGGGGCCTGCTGAACTTTACCAGCCATTAAAACAGCCCTTTGCTGCACCCCAGCCAAGAGCTGTCTGCGAAGGCGGCAGCTCCCAGACACTGCTGCCTCCACACGGAGCAAATCCCTAGTAGCACGGTACATGGGGCTCCTGGAACCAGTATTTCTCCTCTTCGGCAGCTACCACAAGATTATTTAACAGCTAAGATGGTTCTGCTGGCATGGAAACATGTTTTCTGAAGGCAAAATACTCGATGCACAAACAAAGCAATGGAGCAGGCTAGCCTATGCCCTCGTGTTTAGGGCCATGTGTTTCCCTTGGCAGCAAAGCTTAAGGAATTCTTTTGCCAAGTGTCCCCTGTGACTCCAGAGCCATCGCCGCAGCCGTGCCAGCATAGCTGCTTGTGGTGCTCAGCGCTGGCACGACCGAAGCAGGGAGCACCCTGCGGAAAGGGGGGAGAAGGGGCAACCAAATACATGAGAAACTCCCTACTGCAGAAAACAGTGCAACTATGTACTTAAAATGTAGAAATAAACTATTCGCAGCTTTTAAAAGGCACCTTGTCTCGTCACCATCACGAGCACATCATGGCACATCACTGCTGAGAAGGTGGAGAGGAGGGAAACTTCCAGAGGCACATGAGTTGTAAATTCATTGGGAATGTAACATAACTTTTAGGTTTTCAGGAAAAGCACCAATGTCAACTCTACTCATAGTAAAATCAAAAAGACATTTTACATTTAGTTTCATATCTGTCTTTTAATTTGTTGCTTCCTTCACACAGACTTCTCAGAAGGAGGAACTTTAAAGATGAAAAAGGAGAGGGTAAAATGTGGACAATCCCAACACTTCTCTGAAGTATTCTAAAGAAAAGGATTTCATTATAATTATCAACCAGACACATGCACAATTATCTTTCCAAAAGCCCATCGAACAGAAAAAGTACATGGAAAGCTTTCCAGTAAAAAAATTCCAACCAAGATTATTACCTTGTTGTGGTACTCAAGCACATCAAAGAGCAAACAACTTCACTAGACAAGACTATTTAGAGCAGGAAAAAGGGGAATATCCTTACCTGGTTTATACAAATAAGAAACCAAACTACAGAAAATTACTTTACTTTACCACATTTACAGAGCCCTGTAGCAAAATGACCCCAAGTTCCTAAACCTAAACCTGCAGTTCCAAGAGCACAAGCTCTCCACAAAAAGATATTCTTGCCTCTCTTCCAAAGTGGTGGCAGAGGTACATACGAGCAAGAGTTTACTCCAAAATCAATCATTTTTTGAATCACACAAAGCAACAGGGAATCTCCTAGTCATATTTGCACCATTTTTCCAATTTTTTCTCCCTTATTATTTGCATCATTTTCTACTTGAAAACATCATGGAGTGAGTCACTAGTTCTCACTACATTTACATTCTTATACTGTGCCGAGCACCGCAGCATCTGAACACCTTTCAGGAAAAGATGCACATGTGCCAAATACAACCATGCCTTTTGAGATATCGGAGGTGGTAAAGTGACAAGCAGCAGTCCAGGGATGCAGCCCCAGTGCAGGAGGACAACAGCATTTCCATGCTCCAAGATGACTGAGTTAACGCTCCTCACCTGCCTCCAAATGCATTCATTAGCAGCCTTACACAGGATCTTACGAGGACGTGGCCTTGTAGCCATGGATACCTTCATTCAAATAGAAAAATATTTGTGAGAACATGTTTGTTAATAGTAGACTGCACTACAGGAAACCATAAATCTAATATTAATGCCTCAGAATTCTCAACCATATCTAGTCTAAAACCTAAGTTTATTTCTGATTAAACTCATTAATTTTTGGCGCTCAAAAAAAAAATGTGCAAGATGATACCCATTTGAGAAAAGAGTGTGTTTGCTTTCCTGGTTGTCTTGCGTTTTAAGCCAACACGTTGTTTAAATTAGAAGTGTTGGTATCACTAAACTACTATATCAACCTTTAAGGGAAGATTAGGTTTTACAGAGATAGCAGAAGTAAATTCATACTTTATCCCAAAGCATTAGGTGCTTTTCTTCCTCTAAATTAGCAGAGTTGTTGAGGTCTCTCTTTCCCTTCGCTTCATCTCACTCTCTTCCCACAAATTCACAGCAATTTCAGAAAAATCACGGTTCAAATTTAAAGGATAAAAATCCTACAAACATTACACAATGATCTGAAACAAGCTAATCACTGCCTTCACTGTTTAATCATACAAAAGCTGATGCTTGGCTTACCTGAACCACAAGGAAACAACAGGAACCCCAAGGAGCTCATCCAAATGAGCACAGTAATACCCTGATCCTGCACTCCTTACTCAAGCGCTTCTGTCCTCTTTCCCAGGACTGTTCCAGTAAGGGCAGATGAATTCAGAAACTTTAACAGTATCCACAATCTAGCAGCTCAACTTGCTTATGCATTAGACAAAATACATTGCTTGTTCATAAACCACTGTAACCTGATCAACCACAGTGACTCAAAATCCTTCATACCAAACTATTTCTGAAAACAGGAACAACCAACTAGTAACCTGTCCTTTAGAAATATTTTTGCACTATGCTAAGTGTCCCGGAACCAACAATATTAGATCTAAAATATGCCCATCTCAAAAAGTCTGGGAATACTGTTTTGTTTGTGGGTATAATTTTTATAAAGCAAAGAGATTTTTAGTTCAGCTCCATTTACTGGCATGGCAAGACAACGGCGTGCATGCCGTGCTCTCACACTCTCAGTCAGCGGATAATCAACTGGTAAATTTGTTTCTTTCAGACAAGAGTGCATGGAATAAAAAAAACAATTCTAAAAGGAGCCAAATACAGAATGGTTTCATCCCAAAATGGGAACAGTAGCCCAACATATCCCAAAGAAGAAGAAATGTTATTTTTGTGTCTGGAAGACAATGTGAATCAAGCTTGATAAGAATACTTCTCATCTCTGAAGTGCTGTATGAACTGCATCCTGCATTGTACAGCCGAACAAGGCTGCCTTTGTTGATGTTGATACAGAACACGGACAGCAAAGTGGCTGATGTGCTTGCCCATACAAAGTTACAGTTTTAACTGCAGATTTAGAAAAGCACACAACATATTTGTGATTATGCATGAGACAGACTCCTAATTCAATTTATACATTTTTGTTAATCTAGCTCATCTGTCCTGCCAAAGATGCAATCATTTGCCTGAAGATGAATGTCAGCCCAGTAAGCCAAAAGCCATTCATCAGCTTTTAGCTAAGAAATAGTTGAAGAGCTTAAAAAAAGGCAAGTATTAAAATGCTGATTGAAACGAGTATGAATGGTTTGATTATTACATGGAGTCCTGGAGTGGGGAGAGGGGAGCACATCCTGTTTTGTGGTTAGGAAAAGCTGGCAATCCGAATCTGACCCCCATCCTTTTTTGTGCGATCTCTGCATAATAAATCTGACATTTCAGAAGAAAGCTTCCATTCTCCTCCAACAACCCTGTGCAGAGGAGTAAAGAAAAGTGGGTCCTCCACTCCATTTTTTTTCAGTGGTCCACAGGATTTCCAAAAATAATACCCTGCCCAGATGTTGAATCAGACTTTCAGTTTATTTGCAGGCAGCAGAATCAGTATATTTCAAATTAGCTTCAGATGCTGTGCGTGAGGAAACATCACTTCCCTCCAAATTCAACATCTAAAAGTTTTTTTGCATTTTTATGCTTATTTTAAAAAAATCATAGGCCAAGAATTAACAGTTGAGCTCTAAATCAATGCTTCTTTCAAGATCAAAACTTCTGGACTCAAAGAAATCCTTAATCTTGGTAAAACTTGGGCACTACTGGTACCCAAACATTCCACGTCAGCCACCTGCACTTCTTACTTCACTGAAAAAAAAAAAATGACAACCAAGGGTGTAGAAGCTACCCACGGTACTAAAAATGGCAGATCATCTCAGACACAATAATGAAAGTATATCTGTAGTTTTAAATCAGTTTTCCCTCAGTTCAGTATCAAGAGTTATTCCCAATCCCTTCCAATCCTACATTTTTTATTTGATTACCAAATTTAGCTTCAGAATAGTGCAAAAAGATGCAGCCTGTATCTCTAGGGCTTTATCACTCTACTCTGACTCGGATGAGGTGGGAGGGGAAGACAAAAATCCCCCTCAAAACAATAAAAAAACCCCTGTCCACCAGGTAGGCATGCCGTGCTACTGCAACATGGGAAAGGTTTGCCTCAGGAAAAGTACACTTCGTGGTTCAAACATCTGCTATTTCTTTTTAGTCAAAGCACATCCGGAGCATGCAAAAATACAATTGCAGCATATTCTCAAATATCTGGATGCTTCTATTAGAACAGTTTATGTCTGGGAAATGAGGATTTAAAATAAACATTGAGCAAAATCCTAAATCCCTTAACCTGGGCAAACTTCCATTCACCAAAGTACAACAAAAAGTCAAATTCTTCTCTTTTTGTTAGGTTTATACAGATTTAAACAGATTCAACCACATTTCTTGAATTCAGATATGTCCATCTGAAAGTTAAGACCATCTGCTGGTGCAAATGGAGAAAGAGTAAAACTCTAGCCCAGGATTATTTGAATAGCATCAGGGCTGGTAAGAGTATAGCACCAAAACAAGAAAATCAAGGCATTCAGTTAGCACTACAACCCTGCCATAATTTCGGTAAACTAGCCTGTTTGTCCCTATTATTAATCCACTTAGGAACAACAAAAGGACAAGGATTATTCTTTGGAATCCTAACAAAGAAAAGATATTTATAAAGATGCTTTAAGTATTATTCTTGCTATGTTCCCATTCGATCCATTTCTCTGTAAACACTCAAAGTCACCCATGTTAAGATCCTGGTCAGTGGAAAGCAATGATTTCTCTGGTTCTATTTTTCCTCTTTTGGATACAGATAAGAAGTGCACACTTCGCTGCTCCACACCCAAGGCAGACTCTGCCCTCAGGCATGGAGGCACGAAACTCCTCACCACAAACACCATCAAGCAAACTCAGCTAGGTGTAAATACACACTGGCAAGAGTGGGTAGTTTTACAGTATGCGTCCATACAGCTGAAGGAAGATTCAAGGAGCTCAGAGTTTGTACTACTGAAATATCTCAGGGGACTTTAGAGAAGCATGCGACTACTTTATGAAGAAACTAAAACAAAAATATAGGGTGGTTTTTTGGAGGGGGGGAGAGTGATGTTCAGATGCAGAGCATCAAGGTTATAATAAGCAGAAATCAATTCTGCATGCTGCACTTAAGCTATTCCTGGAACCCTTTTTTTTCCTATTTGTTCTTGAAACACAACCAGCAGCACCACCAAAGAAACAAAACCCAAAGAATATCCCTCTAATGAAAGATAAAAATAATATACTGATACATGTACATGTGCTTGCACGCACCCCAGGCTAAACCAGCCTTGCATCAATATATTTTAAGTAGTCTGACAATATGGCTGGATGTCTCATGTAAATAGCAATCAGGCTGAATCAATAATTAAGAGTAGCTGGAATTACACAATATTTCAAGCATATCTTATCCCTATGGTAAATGTTGGTTATCTCAGTATCTGGAGATCAAAAGTTGTCATTTAGCATGTTAAGAGTGATGGCTGACTTTATCCTTCCAACTCTACCTTGTGATGATAAGCAGGTTGGTTTCCTCCCCCCACCTTGAAAAAGTTCTAATCACTGTAACACGATTACACATTAACGCCACACATTTTGGGCAGCAAACAAATTATCAGCATTGCTAATCATCCTGTTGTATTCTTATTCTTACACAAACTATTGTAGTTCCAAGGCAATCACAGTTATTATTCCTGTCAGTTTGTTCCCTAGAAAAATAGTGACCTCAAACCACTGGGTTTTCTCTTCACAGAAATACCAAGCAAGTGTCATGATCTCACAGTGCAAGAACATAAACCTTTATAAGCATTCCAAAAACCCCAAACCAAAATAAAAACCCACAAGAATTCTTTTGAGATATTTATACTGTTTATTCATCAGTACTACACAATACAAACTCGTGACATGGTCTGTGTAATCTTTTTCCATCATATTATTTACATTTAAATCATGCTTTATGTAAGTTGGCATTCAGTTAAAGAGAGTCCAATAGCCCTGTGTATATATCTCTTGTGCCATTGAGTCTGGATATAACTATTTAGTTTTGGACTGCTAAAATACTAACAAAACACTGGAGGTAGTCCACAGAGTATATTACTTGGGAGTGAAGTTAACTATCTCTGTCAAGATTAAGAGAGATTAATTGTTTGACTAAGGCAAAGCGGAAGATTCTATAAAAAGATATCTGAAGGGCTGAGCACACCAAGCAGGAAGAGGGACATTACATACTGGATTACTAATAATCCATTACATACTGGATTACTAAGTGAACTGACCTTATCTGAATTGAAGAAAGAGTAAATTTTTTTTCCCTTCCTCAGTAACCCCACCCCCAAAACCAATACGAGGTGCATTACTGATGGATTTACTGCTGTTCAGGAAGCTAGAAATTACATTTGAGCAGATTAGTAGAATTTCTGTGGCAATGTATTACTTTCCATTTTGTATAAAATTCTACAGGAGAGGGGAAAAGAAGGTCTGCTGTCAAACAAAATCAATGGCTAGAGAAAGCCTCAAAACTACATCAAGCTTGGGAGCACAACCTGGGCATCAGGTTTAGCCATAGCACCCAAATCAATGTCCAGACTGACGAGGAGAGAGAAACTAAAGCTGAGTAAAGAACCCAACGGTCTTTTGGCTGCAACACAGTACGCTGCAAAACATGGTTGCTCAACTCGCACATTAGTGGTAGACTGGTAAGCTAACTGAAAAGCAGGTTCGCTTTCAGGTTTGTTCAGGTCCCTGAACTTCATTAGAAGGTCACAGAAATGAATGTCACTTGGTGGAAGTAGTATCTGTTTTTACTAATTGGCAACTCCCAAAGAAGAAGAAATTTGTTTTAGAAAATTTCCCAACTAGCTCAGCTGAGGATAAAAACTTTGTATTTCCTAGGGTGATCCAACAGGGCTTCTCTATCTCCGACTTCCGATTCTGTGATTAACTAAAAAAGCAAAGATACAGCAAGTCACACTAATTCATAGCGAGGAATGTAAGATGTCACATAATGACAGATAGGTTAATCCCTGCAGGGCGTGAAATCTCAATGGCAAAATACCAAATAGCATGAAGTCATACATATTATGCAATCAGCTCCTATTTCTTCTAGTTTGGTCGGAAGAGAAGGAAAAGAAAAGGGAAGAGAAGGAAAAGAAAAGGGAAAGAAAGAAGAAAAACAGAGGCACACAAAAAATTCTGACTCAATGTAAAACATCTTAAATTATTTTAGAAACAAGCAATGGCTATTACTGCCTTAAAATCTGCATGAACTCTGTAGTGTTTTACTCCTGAAGTAAAGCACCGCCTCCTCACTCCGCCTTGCATGCAAACAACCATCCTGCTTCCTGACAGGCTGCAAATTTCAACTCTCCTTGACAAATACATATTTTCAAAAAAAGAAATACGTTTATTTCATTAGAATTCTAGGTTAGACTTAGAGCTAATGCTTCAAAGTGAGCATAAAGACATTGAACTCTCTGAAATCCTGGATTTGAGTTTAAGCCATTAGAAAGATACAGCAAATCACAAGTTCCAGTCCCCAAACGCCACTGTGCACAGAGACACATTTCTCAGATAACAGTTTCTGTTTGGGCTCATCTCTAATTTGTATAACTAGTGCAATGAATATGTGCATCAATACTCATCTGGGATTTGGTTTACTGAATAGAAATCTGCTGCTCAGAAAGAAATACTAATAAGGAGTTTGTCTTTAGATCAATATCTGGATCCATCTGTGGACATTAAAATAAACAAGAATCTGTAGCTGCTTATTAGAATTTAGTATCACATTCTGTCTTTGGCAGAAGCAGTATTAAAACCTATTGATAGTATAGCTTCATAGCTTTTTTAATGAAAAGAAAATTCACATATTTCTGCAGTTGTAAGTACACTGTCAGGTGCGTACCTTAATATTACTCTCTATTCTTATTGTTTTACTGTATTTCCTGCATTTTATACTTCCTCATATCTCTATAAAGTTTTCCTTCACTACTACTGTTTAAACCACTGAGTGGCAGGTCTTCAGCCAGTTTCACCTACAAAATCTAATAGAAATGCCCGGTCTATGAATTTGATAACTTCTCTCATAGGCAACTTCGCAGCTTTCCCTTTTCATTCATTAGTTTCACAGCATCCTCTGCTACCCCAGCTCTTAGTCCTTTCTCTACATCCGTGTAAATCAAAATCAGAGAGAAGGCATGGTTAGTGAATTCAAATTTTGGCTAAGATTTCAGAAAAAAAAAGTACAAGCAAACAAGGAAAACGACCTACCCTCTACTTCATACAACCATGATTTCAGCTACCTCATGAACTGCAAACATGCTCATCTTTTGCTTGTAACCTCCTTCGCTACCCATTTTCCACACAAAAGGTTAGTAGTAGCCAACCTGTGGCTTCATTAGCTTACACATCTCCCAAGTAACTCAAGGGCAGCTCCATGGCTGGAGCTACGTAACACAACTGACGGGAAGAAATAATGTATATGCAGTAGCTGGTGACCTTGGGATGCAGGCACAGTACCACTGTCACTGGGAAGCCACTGGCACCTTCCAGGAGCACAGTAGTCCTGTCTGGCCCCTTCACATTCACCCATTAACTGTTCAAGAAATGGGCTTTATTGGCTTTCAGCTAAATGCAAATTCTGGTAACAAGCCACATGTCAGCTGGCTAACAATGAGCGAACAAGAAATTTTAAAATGTTGTACAGGGAGAACACAGATTTAATCACTCTCTGCACAAAAGAAAGAATTTTTTAAAGTTATTTTTAACAGAAAAACACAAGGGAGTTTTGTTCACGTCTTTGGAAGTTGACCACAATTTAACTTAACTCCTCAAATAAAATACATCAGTTCTCTATCATTCTAATACTCAAAACAAATATATAAAAGATATCAATAAATTATCACAGATTTCCTTCATTTATATAAATTACAATAATTTTTATCCAACCCAAACTTCAAATTCATTCTAGACTGCATACCCATTTGCAGTGAAATCATGAAATCATTCACTGTCTTCACACACTTGGTTAAAAAATGTCAAGATTCATTCTTAACAGCTTCCTAGATATCTTGTTTCTTCATTAATTGATTTTCAAGGTGTTCTGAAATGCAGAATTTTCTTTAGGAATGAAGAAAGAAAAAAAAAAAGAATAATCTTTTTCCTCTGTTCAGCCAGAGTTCAACATGGCTAAAAGAAATTGGACAGACTTGCTACAAATTTTATTCCAGAATAGTATTGTGGAATATCAGGCAGGAAAAAACTTGTGATTAGGATATTACAAAAATGAAATACTACCTATTAAGTACTTATTTACGAGATTTCCAATTGGCTTCACAAACAGCTTAAAAGGCTGATCATAAGCAAGACAGGAAATACCAAGAATGTCGACCATCATCCACAAGCAAGCTAATGTGAAACAGAATTTGCAAGAATACAGAAAACAGCACAAATTAATTTAATTGAATCCTGTAGCACCAAAATTTAGCCATATTTGGAAGTGAGAGGTAAGATAAGACCTTAAGAAAGAATATAAAGATCTCCAGACCTCTTTCCATATCACAGCCATCTTGAAAGGAAACTTTCCAGGACTATCCCATCTCAGAGAAGACATTATCATGCAGGTGATATCACATTATGAGAACAAAATGTATTTTGACTGGGAGAAGTTAAGAGAATCTTAACACTGACTACAATTTACTTGCCTTTGTCTCTGAAATAGGCATGCATGCAAGTGAATTTATTTCACACAGTGATCAGTACAGCTGAGCCAAAGTATTAAGGACTATTTTTGAGTAAGAGTCACAGTGAAACAGATGCTTGTTCCTGTTAAAGCTTGCAAAAACATAAGCTAGGTAATTGAAAGATATTTACTACAACCTAATCTGACAAATCTAATTCTTCATATTCCCCAAGACGAGATCTGTGTTCTGAAAATTAGAGAAGATGGCAAATGCTAAAAAAACCAAACAGAAAATTCATGCTTAACACAATCTCAATCCATCAGGTTAATTTTGCTGAGTCAAACAGAAAATTGGTAGAACACCGATCGAAATAAAATGTCACGAAGAAATTTTTTTGCAAGTATTCACACCTCATAGAGAAAACCATGATCCCCATAAAGCATTAGTTCAAATTCTTAAAACTTGGCTGTTTACAGTGAAACAAGATTCCCTAATGCTATCAGTGCTACCCAAAAGATGATACTCGTATTAGCCATAATGGTTCCAGTAAGCTACTGTCCTATGGAGCCCTACAGCACAACCTAGTAAGACATTTCTGTTGGTCAGTGAGCTAGTGTGGGATCTAGCACATCTCTGTGGCCTACTCTCCAAGACTAGAGACTTCTGGGAATGTGAATGCTTCAATTTCTGATGATTGATTTGTCAAATTCAGACGTTTTCCAACTACCATTGAAATAATCAATTCAGAAGAAAGAAAAACAACACCAAAAAGCTACTTTGTGTGTTCCAAGTCAGTCTGTAGATGGATACTAGGGCTGTAAAGTCAAGCACGCAGAAATTCAAAGCCACCAGAATTAAGCCCTTACTTCACAGAATCACAGAATTGTATAGGTTGGAAAAGACCTTTAAGATCATCGAGTCCAACGTAAACCTAACACTACTAAGACCACCACTACACCATGTCCCTAAGCACCTCATCCAAACATCCTTTAAATACCTCCAGGGATGGCGACTCAACCACTTCCCTGGGCAGCCTGTTCCAATGCTTGATAACCCTTCCAGTGAAGTAAAATCTCCTAATATCCAGTCTAAACCTCTCCTGGTGCAACTTGAGGCCATTTCCTCTCGTCCTATCACTTGTTACCTGGGAGAAGAGACCGACCCCCACCTCTCTACAACCTCCTTTCAGGTAGTTGTAGAGAGCGATAAGGTCTCCCCTCAGCCTCCTTTTCTCCAGGCTAAACAATCCCAGCTCCTTCAGCCGCTCCTCAGAAGACTTCTGCTCCAGACCCTTCACCAGCTTCGTTGCCCTTCTCTGGACACGCTCCAGCACCTCAATGTCTCTCTTGTAGTGGGGGGCCCAAAACTGAACACAGTATTCGAGGTGCGGCCTCACCGGTGCCGAGTACAGGGGCACGATCACTTCCCTAGTCCTGCTGGCCACGCTATTTCTAATACAAGCCAGGATGCCATTGGCTTTCTTGGCCGCCTGGGCACACTGCTGGCTCATATTCAGCCGGCTGTCAACCAACACCCTCAGGTCCTTTTCTGCTGGGCAGCTTTCCAGCCACTCTTCCCCAAGCCTGTAGCATTGCATGGGATTGTTGTGACCCAAGTGCAGGACCCAGTGCTTAGCCTTGTTGAATCTCATACAATTGGCCTTGGGCCATCAATCCAGCCTGTCCAGGTCCCTCTGCAGAGCCTTCCTACCCTCAAGCAGATCAACACTCCTGCACAACTTGGTGTCATCTGCAAACTTACTGAGGGTGCACTCGATCCCTTCATCCAGATCATTGATAAAGATGTTAAACAGAACTGGCACCAACACCGAGCCCTGGGGAACACCGCTTGTGACCGGCCGCCAACTGGAGTAAACTCCATTCGCCACCACTCTCTGGGCCCGGCCATCCAGCCAGTTCTTTACCCAGCAAAGAGGACACCCGTCCAAGCCATGAGCAGCCAGTTTCTCCAGTGTCAAAGGCTTTACTGAAGTCTAGATAGACAACATCCACAGCCTTTCCCTCATCCACTAGGCGGGTCACCTTGTCGTAGAAGGAGATCAGGTTGGTCAAGCAGGACCTGACTTTCCTGAACCCATGCTGGCTGGGCTTGATCCCTTGGTTATTCTCTACATGCCGTGTGATAGCACTCAGGATGATCTGCTCCATCAGCTTCCCCAGCACCGAGGTGAGGCTGACAGGCCTGTAGTTCCCCGGGTCCTCCTTCTGGCCCTTCTTGAAGATGGGCGTCACATGAGCTAATCTCCAGTCAGCAGGGACCTCCCCAGTTAGCCAGGACTGCTGGTAAATGATGGAAAGGGGCTTGGTGAGCACATCTGCCACACCCTTCCGACGCGCCATGCCCTGTTTGCCCGTCCTGTTCGCCACGCTCCTGGTTGCTCGCGCTCCCTGGGAGATGCTCTTGTATGGGAAGGGAATTGCCGCCGTCACTCTTGTCCCCGCCGTCACTCTTGTCGCCGTCACTACTTACCCCTTTTCTGCATAACTTGAGTCTTCCTCTCCCTGCAGGCTGGCTAAGGCCATGTTCCTCCCAAACCAAAGCTTTCTCACCCAAGGCTCCTTCCTCATCCACCCCACCCTGCTTCCTACCACATTACCCAGTGCTCCTTCTCCACTCCCCACCTACAACACCTTCTAGTGACCCAGAGATCTTCAGGCCATCACCTCCCCACCTCCTCTTCTTCACTGTCTGTCTCAGGTTTTCACCCTACAAATACTAATTGTTCCTTAACACCAAGGTTCCGAACAAAAAAATTGCCATCTTCTTTCCCATCACTAGCTCTTAATTGCAGTCCCCTTCCTCATCATGCCCTCGCTGTCAGGCCAAATAAGTCTAACCAAGTTGTTCTTCGTATTTGCATAACTGCTTCCCCATTCCAGCACATTTGCCTACGCCAGACCTCGCTGATTTCCCCTGCAAGCACCCAGTCCCAAGTTTTTAGCTGCTGAAAGGTGACAGAAGGTCTAGCCAACATTTAAACAAAGAATATTAGAAAAAAGTCAAAGCTCTTTATTGTCTCCGCTGGCTAGTAAGAACAGGCCATCCAGAAAATCTCTAGCTAGTTTTGGCATCACTATGGTACAAGTACCTGCATCCTTTTGGACCTACACCGGACCTCTTCATGAACCATCAAAGCGCACTCGCACCAGACCCACTGGTAACGGTGGGACCTCTCTAAACAGTTAAGTGCTAGACAGACATTTTCTTGCCCTTCAACCAGAGCTCAGAAAAAGAAATTGAAAAGACATAGAGTCTTTATCACAGTGTGCGTGGGTGGGATGAGAAATAGAAAAGACAAGCATCTTTGTGTTCTTCTCTGACAAATGTAAATTGAGCATAGATTCAGAAAACGCCCACTGGGAACATTTGTCTTTACGCCATATCCATCTGCAAATATTTATGTTGTACTTTTTGAGTTTATGTCATTTGTGACTGCATACAGGAGATCTGAAAACAGATTGAAACACTAACAAGTAATACATGAGCCAAAATAGTTTGGGACTGGGATGTATTTCATTCAAAACCTGAATCATAAAATACTTATCACGTGAGTTAAGAATAACTTCTGTTAATCTGGATGACCTTACTGCAGTATTTTACAAACAAAGAACAAAGATAGATTTCTGAACTACACAAGACTTCAAATACCATCTTCTCACTTGGCACATTTAACGTAAAATCTAAACCAATCCCCCTCTTCAAATAATGCTCCTCTCCCTCCTTCTGCTTGCTTCCCCCTCCCCAGATACAACCCATTTCTACTCCAACTTTACTGATATCCATCACCCCCAGCCATTCTAGAAAGGAAACAGAAGTTGGGAGGCCGTGCAAAGGCCAGGTGGCTTCAACTGTGTTAAGAATTAAAGCCATTATCTGTGGGGAAGTTACACTTGATCCATCTCTTCATGTCTCACTTGGAAGAGCTACGACTGCTACCCCTGCCACTTCCTCCTATTTCCCCAGTACGGAAGTAGCTGCGAGTGTGGATGAGGATTAAATGATAACTGGAAGAGCAGCGCCTTTAAGAAAAGATCATCATGATGGCATTATTTACATAAACCCTTCTGAACACAAGTCTCCTAAACCAAAATTAATACAAACTGGAGAAGAGTTTGTAGCCTTTATGGAGCTCAGAGAGTTCCCAAATCTTCTGAAAATTATAATTTCCCATGGATAGAGACAGTTTGAAAGATACACAGTAAAAAGGCCTTCCTACATTCTTCGTGCTCTGCAGTAGTATGAAGAACATTGTCTCCAGTAGAAAAGATTTTTTTTTTCTCTGCAGTGCTTTGGACTTGAAGAACACACATCTATGGCCTGAGACCCAACAAATTCATACCTAGGACTGCTTTAGAATTTCAGAAAGCTAGCAAAGGCAATGGCAAATGCCCTCAAAAAAGTCATCTGCAGAAGCTACCTTTACATTCATAGAACAGGAAGCTTACAAGCTTACCTGAAATTGAGTTTTGCTTGCATTTTTTTGTGGAAAAAGACAATTTCTCAGATGTTGGGAACCTACAGCCCACAGACAGGATCCAAAGTCCAAACTGCAATCTGACTCGCTTGAGTTTCTCCTCCTGCCTCATTTCCCCTTGCTCACCCCCACCAGCTTGTCTCTGCCTCCCCCAGATGCTGTCGCTGCTCACGCTGCTCTCACTACTCTTCTTTTGCACCAGCCAACAAAAGCTGCTAATTCAACCCAGTGAGGCAGAAGAAGCGGGCCATATCCACATGGCCCCTACTGAGACACAGGGAAAGGAAAAAAATCTGAATTCCCATAACAGGATATGAGAGGCATTAGCTTAGGTCAGGTTGTGGTAAACTACCACAGCTCTCTGACCCCAAAATCTAAGCTCCTCAACCAGTATCAATACCTAAGTGGGTGCACACGCTGCAAACAGCCTGCATCTTCCGTATCTGCGCAGTTCATTTGTGGCTTCCCATATTTCAAATACCCTGCTCAAGTTAGATGTTCACCATTAAGAGAGTTCAAATATTATTTTGCGTTAGCATTTTTTAATGAATATTTAAATAAACTCTGTGAAACCAGATCTGAAAACATATTATAACAGAAAGCTAAAACTTCAATGGAGACAAGCCATTATTACTAATAAATTATACCCTGGGTAATGTTGGATGGATGAAAGACAAAAATCTAGACACAGGCATTAATCGTATTTTTCTTAATCTGTAACTTGAGTTAAAAATAAAAGGCTCACCATTATGACTTAAAATCTTCAGCTGCACTAATATAGCCAAATGTAAAAATAAATATGATGTAAAACAGATTTTTAAAAGATATTAAAAGAATCAGAATTACATTTCAAATCTCATATTATTTCCCATGCTGACACTTCAAAAGGTTTGCAAATTCCAATGTATAAGTCTTTCTCTGTCCAAAATCTACCTTTTTAATATTAGCCATTAACAAAATTCATTGTGGTATTTTGCTTTGGTGGACTTTTTGAAAAAGATATTTGATAGTTTTCACATAAAATACTGTAACAGATATTCACCATAAGCCACCTCCAGGACAGCTGGTTTTTTAAAATTAATGTTATTTCAATTACAAGGTTTCTTTTTGGTGACTTTTGTGAATATAAGTATGTTCTGATTAATTTTACAGATCTGCATGAAGTGGAAGGATTTGTGAAATCTCTACAATATTATGTTCGTGTCTCAAATGAAGAGAAGCTCTAAATAAGTATACCATCTATAGAAGCTTAGTGAAGTCTGATGATCGTGACATCAGTAACTACTGATATACTACACTGATACAGCACAGGAGACTTACTGGTAGACAATGTAATAAATAAAAAGTAACCCAAAGAAAGAATGTCGATGATGAATTATAAACGTCATCAATATGTAATTTTGATTCATAAAAATCTTGTTTCAGATTTGAATACTTTTGTAAACACAGTATAGACAACTTTTGTTCAATAATGCCAGATACTGTACCTCAGTGTTATAAATACCTTAGCACAAAGAAACGCTTTAATAGGATCTATTCCACTTGATATTCAAGACTACAGATGAAAGCACCTTATTTTCACCTGCTCACAAAACTATGTATTGTGTTTATAGTTAATATTACAGATGATCTGCATGCTAAATATTGCAACTGCTTTGCCCCACTCTTCCCAAGTTAAACAGGTGATATTCTACCTACTTCCTAGAGTTACTGTCATGTTTTATTTGAAACTATTTTTCATGTTCTTTTGGATGGCTTAACCTTGGAACTAATTCAGTTAGACAAAATCATCGCATTTTTTAGTCAACATTTCATAGCCTTACTTACCTCACTCCAAGCAATAATCTGCCCGAAGACATAGAATAATGAATCATTCAAAACTAACTGCAATTTGAAAAAGTAGAAAAGCCTCCTTCAGAAGAAATAAAACCTGATCCTCTAATTGACTTGCACTGAAAAAATAACCCTTTTGACATCAAATGAAAGTTTTACAGAAGAATTAATTTGGGGATTCAATGAAGATATATAAGGGAGGGAGGAGAGGGAAGAGGACAATTTCGCTTCGGAAAGTTCACCACTAAACTTAGAGTCGATGGACAGACCATAAAGCCTCTTCTGTCTCTGCTGTACTAATGCAAGAGACCTAGGAATTACTGCAGGCACCGGGCATGGGCTTTCCCCTCGCTCAACACCCTCTCGCTGCCTGAAGAAGGGATGGTGAGCCATTTTGGGAAGAAGGAGCCTGTGAACTGCAAGATGAAAGAGAGAAGGTCCATGAGGAGGGGAGGAGCCTTTGCTATCGAATTATTACTGCCTGTTAAGAATGTGTTATTGATATACTGTAAAACAGCTGAAGCCCAGGCCGTTGTCTTATTCTGTAATGCACCAAACACATAATTTCAGTCACAACAAGTGGAGCCTGCTTGTAATTAAACTAACA
Organism: Mycteria americana; assembly: GCF_035582795.1. Taxonomy (NCBI): domain Eukaryota; kingdom Metazoa; phylum Chordata; class Aves; order Ciconiiformes; family Ciconiidae; genus Mycteria; species Mycteria americana. Next base: position 117,774,825 of record NC_134366.1, on the reverse strand, counting down.
TCTGTTGATACTTAATCCATTTATTCAACTCCTAATACATGCAAGCTTTTTGCATTTAATCTCTTATCCATAAGGACATTCTTTGACCTGTGCTTTGGCATTAGGCAAGTCAACGTTGACTAATCTTAAGTATAACCTTAGGCGTCCTGTGCTTTGGAAATTAATTTTTGCCCTGGGATTCTTATTTTTAAGTTTATCAAATGATACAAAGCTAGAAGTTCACCTTACTTGTTAATCTTTATCAGTTGCCCTATTTCTAACAGAAATATTGCATGCTTCGTTTAGTCTTCACAAGTTGCATTTCCTGACCTCCACTGCTCATAAAAAGCAAGTAAATTCAAACTGTCAAATATATATATTGGTTTTGTACCCTATTGCACATTAGCACATTATTACAAACAGGTGGCGAGGAAGGGGATGAGAAACATTCTGAGTAGATTTCCACAAATTTTATATTCGTTTCTGATAACAGGATTTCTCTTGTGAGCATCTTTATACAAGATGCCAGAGGACATTTTCAGGTAAGGGCCAAGCTTTAATTCTATTTTGGATTTGGGGCTTTTTTGGTAGGATGGTTAGAAGCTAGGTAAAATGAGAAAAGACGACCACAACAAAGACAACTTAGGCAATCAGCCTGTGATGCACAAATACTGTTAAAGAATGGAAGCCACCACAACAAGAACAGTCAAAGTACTAACTCAGGAGCAATAAAGATTTTGTAAAACAAGCAAAAAGTTTCTAAAAAGCTAGGACAGTAACAAAACTCATAGCTCAATACCCTTGCCCTACTCCTAAAACGAAATAAATAGGACATAACAGTCCATGCTGTAATTCCTAACAAAATTATATACATCAGGAACTATGAAAAACATATTTTGCAAATGAAAGAAGGCTGAAAATCAGCATTATACAATTAATTTGGAAGAGCTTTACCTTGAAAGGCATGCTACATTTTCACGCTTTAAAGAAAAGTGAAGATTTAATTGCTTGTCTTTTTACTTTTTTTTTCTCTTTCTTTTTAAACGGCCTTCATTGCATCATGCAATATAAGTATTACAGTCACAGGCCCACAGAGAACTATGTAAACAGGGGGGAACGTGTTTGGAAAAGTCACTAGATTACCTGCACCTGCAAATTATGCACTGAAAATAAACAGATGGCAATTCAGCTTTGCACTGCAGCCTTCCCCCATGCCCACAAAATATTCAGGTAATGTATTCATTGTACGTCTCCAGTATACAGCTGAAAAGAATGGGAAATTTTCTCTAAGATTGGAAGATATGTTTAAGAGCTCCACACAAATAGGAAGTTTATATGGTCTTAAAATACACATAGAAAAACTGGATCTTTTTATTTTAAAAACAAATCATTAATCTCTATGCAAATTCCCATGGAGCTCCACAACATGGATTCTCAACTGCTTGTCAGAACTATGCCCCAAAATTTTACAAAAAATTTCTGCAGGCTTTTATAAAAATATATATCAAATACATTGTACATCAGAAATCTGAACGACTGCGATAAACTATACCTGTCTAAGGAAAGGACAGGCTGAAAAAGACTGTGTTTACATCATATAGCAGTATATACATGATTGAACTGTAAAGATATAATTTTTAACTGGGAGCCAGCAAAGCAACTGTGGTAACACTTTGGTGTGGTTCAAGCAAAAATCTGGAAGACGTGCAGAGAGCCACACAGGGCTCCACACTACCACTGCATCCTTCTTTATTGTACTAAAACCAGCGATGGGAAAGCCAGTTTCGTTACATCCACCCACTGGCCTCGCTATAACTGCCATAATGCCACAGACTGTATTTAGTTGGTGTTCAGAACAAGAGCAAAACTAGTTTAATTTCCACAAAAGGAGAGCTGAGGCCGTTTTAGCCTGAAGAGCAAATTATTCAGAAAGATTCAAGGTGGGAACAAAACTATTATTAAGAGCAACTTATAAACACTGTTACATCCTCCAATATACAGCTGCGGTCAGCTGCTCTACATGTTAACTTCATTCATTTTTCATACCTGTTGAAACCAAATTTGCTGAAGTAGAAGTGGCTATTTAATGGTTGACTGACAGAGCACTTTTACTTTGCTGCTTACACAGGTGATTTTAACTCCTAAATTTCAGGCTCACAACATTGAAAGATACAGCTCTGAAACTACAATGAAATCTACCCCCAGCAGATACTTCATGATGTCAGCCCCAAACACAAAAATTATGAATATCCATCTATCTATATATATAAAAAGATATATATATAAATAGATATATCACACTTGTTAATCAAAAGTATTTACTTTTTAAATGTATACACTCACACGCAGAAGTTTTTCTCTTGAGGAGGAAGAGTGAGGAAGATTTGCACATAACACTGATCCCTTGAAGTTTAAAAATACTACGAAATTTCTAAACAAAATTATGAGAGCTGGCAATAATGTGCCTACACAGGCACAGCGCAGGACAGGGACCAAACTAACATAAATTCCAATTAAACACTGGCTAAAAGTGTCTGCATTCAAGAGGTTTCAATTAAAGAAAGATGAATTTAGGAAGTCTTACATAAGGACAGCTCTTCTCTGTAAATATGATAGAACAGACCAGCTCTTGTGTAAGAATTTCAAGTCTTGGAAAAAAAAAGAAAAAAATAAGTTCTGGGTTTATAACATTTTCTTCCAAATGAATCTCCAATCTCCTTCCTTTTGTTTTCTTTCTTCTATGAAAGAAATATATTAAAATTATATTAAGGTCATAAAGACTTACCTCCTGCATAGGTACCTAACCCCAGATAAACAAATACACTGGATAGAAATAACACCAAAAATATGAAACAAAACAAAAAAACCCTTTTGTTTATTCATTCTCCACCAAAGAAAACAAATTAGAGAAAAATATCATTAATACTGGGAATACTTAGGAAAAAATATTTTAGAATAGTTAACATGATTCATTAGCATTTCCTCTACTTTAAAACTCCCCACCAAAGTAGAATGGATGGAGCTTTCCCACCACCCATGACATGGCTTTGCAGTATCTATAGGCAGGAAAAATCAGAAGGCTACTCAACTTTCCAAGTCAAATTCTGTTTTCTGCTCCTGAATGACAACCAATAAACTGAAGCTAGAGCCAAGCAGAATCAAAGTTTGGCGGTCAGCTATTACCTTGTGCTCTTGAGGGCTGGAAATGCTATAAAAGGCACCATGCTTGCCCAAGCAGCATGAGGCAGGGAGCAAATATTTTCACTTGCTCTCTCTAGCAACCCTTGTGGTTGACTTTGAAGCAAGCGGACAATCTCCACAGAGAAATACCTAAGCATATATAGACCTCTCGGTCCTTCACTGCAGGAGGGAAACCCTGCCTGCTTCACACAGAAGAGAAATAATTCGTCTGGATGATGACTTTTCTCATCTATTTCTTTAATTGTTAATGTGGCAAGAAGGTTTTCTTTTCAGGTGGTTTTCTAAGGTAATTCATTCGTGCCATCTGTCAGCACCTTCTACCACTTTTCAATGGTAGGGCAAGCTGTTAGCACGTCAAGGCGCACAGCTGTTGATGCCACCTTTGTTTTGGTTACCCCTGGAGGAAATGGGAACCTGCCAGCCACACAATGCAGCAGGTTAGCAATGACAGCGAGTAAAGAGCCTGCATCACGTACGAGCCACACATCTGACAGCTCTACTAGTCATGTGTTGCCGTTACTCAGCCGCTCTGCAGCAATATATTTTACTGGTATTTTTATTGCCAGCATGATAATTTAAGCCTGGTGAAAAGCTCCTCTGGCCAAAAAGAGGAGACAGGCCTGAATTAGCTCAATCCATTGGCTACATAAACTTTTAAAAAATACTATCACCAGCTGGAAAAAAAATCTGGGTGGAGGCCTCCAATGAAAATCTTCCTCCTCTTTTAACCTGGGGCACAAAAGACAACAAAATAATAAAGATCAATAAAATCATGTACATGGGGGGTGGGGAAATTTAAGATGTTTAACCTGTTCAAACCAGGTGATCAAATAATGTCTATCCCTGATACTGGAAGAATTAATGAATAAAGCTCATCTAGCAGGAAAAGCTACTAAAGCTCATCAATCAGGAGAGGTAGCATAAGAAGAGAAGAGCAAATATATAGGGAAAAGAAAAAAAGAACATTGTCAGCCTCTTTTGGATTCTATGAAAAATCTTACAAACAGCTCCAAAGAGAAGAAAAACAGACATAGAAAGGTGTAAAACTCAAGTGCAGGTTTACCAAAACCAGACCTACATAATATGGTTCTTAACCAGTCTAGACAATTGCAGTAAGTCTTCGTTTCTATTTCAGCTTCACTAAAGTGGCTGATAATACATTACATGGGAAATGAATTAAAGCAAGGATTAAAAGTATAAAACGGAAGTGGCTACAGAAGAAGTGATCTGAGTAATGCTGGAAGTACTTTCCAGCTGCAGAAAGGTCATTAGCAGAGTTCCTCAAGGACAGATCTTGGCATGGGCCTTACTATTTTTTTAATTGACTTGCAATTAAAATAGGAGTGATAATGAAGCTTGCTAATAACACAGAGCTGGGAGGTACAGTCAATATGAAGAAAAAACAGCCTCCCAGAAGAACTGCATGATACTTAATACCAACAAAACAAGCTGGTGTACATGTGGTGGGTGCCTATAAGCAACAGTGTTTGCTCTAACAGCAGATCAAACAAAACCAGTACGACATAACTATACTGGAAGAGAGTGTGTAGTAAAAGACAACTTCACTGGTGCAGGAAATAGGTATGCAGTGATACTAATCACTGCTAAAACCTATCTAGACAGGCATGTACAAGTTTTAGTTATCCTCCTTCAACCCAAAGTAAGGCAGATGATTATTAGAAGACTTAGGGAACAATAGAAGAGTTCAAATTGTTTAGTCAAACAAAAGACAGAGAAAATACCAGGTGTCTGTAAACATGTAACAGGCAGGAGAGTAAAGCCATGAGTGAACAGGGAACAAAAGCTATTTATGCTAAAGAAATATTTTTTTTGCACCGCAATAAAAAAGGCACCGGTTGGCTATGAAGAAATTTTCATTGGAAGTTAACAGGGTTTTACCCTTGCAAGAGTGATGGAAAGCCTGAAAAAGCATTCGCAAGGAACTTGAGAGAAGGGCAAACAGAAGTTTGATTTTAAAGTGGAGTTTGATATGTTTGTGTGGAGACCATATGTTGCCTCAGTCTGTGCTAGCAGAACACATTTATGAATCAGAAGGTCCCTAAAGAAACCAGCTTTATGCCTGGTCTAGTTCAAACACACTTAAGAATGCACAAAGATGGGCTATCACAAAGTACATCTTAAGTGCAGTGCTGATATGCAAGTTAACATAAGACAACAGATGACAGACTTTAGGGAACACATGTAGATAGCTGAAGGAGAGAAAAAGAGTTTGGGTTTTTTTTCTATTCCTTTTTTCACAATAAGATGGGCTGATGTTTTACCACAGAAAGAGTCTCTCTCTAAGCGTACCAGGTTATCATGGCTCTGTTTACAGTACCCTTGTTTGCAGTAGTTCCTGGCACTTCATGCATTTTTCATAGCTGTTTCTTGTTAATATATACTGTATTCCTTGGAGTGCCAACAAAAAGGGCACTTAGTTGCTACTAGCATTTTGCAACTTTATTTTAATGACAAAACAAGTAACAAGAACAGCACCTTCTGAAAGTGTTACAGGACTACAACTTACTCGTGGTGAAAGAAACATGACAACTTAACAGCATCCTAAAAGAACAGATGTAAATACAACTTCCAGTGCCTAATCACTGAGCCAGTGATAACCATAAGGGTTCTTAAAAGCAGATTTCCTTCCTTACTTGTGCACACAAACATACAAGCAGTTCTATGCACACCCATTAAAACATGTTAACACCATGTTTCTATGAGCAAAACCAGTCATGATACACAAGCAAATGCTGATCCGCATGCATAATTTGGTATCTGGCCCGAGAATTATTGTTTTGCAGATAAAAACCTGATATTTTCAGATGCAAGAATCCAAAAAATTGATACAGCAGTGAAGGAGGCACCCTGACCCTACAGACAGTTTATTATGAGGCACTCTTCACAAGCAAATCTGAAGATGCATTACTCCGTTTACATAAATCCTTCCCTTTGAAAGCTTCGTTCCTTCTTCCTGCCAAATCAATAAATGGCCTCTGCCCCACTTAGTGACTCCCCCCGTGCACTCACTTTCAAGTTCTCCCTCTCAGCTTCAGTAGAAATCTACCTTTTCCTCCACATACGCCTGGTCCCTGACTATATGCTTTTCATGTCATCACAGAAAGGCAAAATTCTTCCTTCCTTTCACAGGCTGCAGCCTTCTCCACCAGAAAAACAGAGTAACAGCTAGTAAACCTTACTGTCAGATACCCTTGATCAAATCAGGATGCATGAGATACATGATTTAGTACTTTCTAAAAATTAAGGTGATTCCTTTTTCACTGCTCAGCTGTGTTTGCCTTAAATGTAAATTCAGTTTGAGGTTTTGCACATATCAAATCAAAGCAACATGTTTACAGAAAACTGTTCTAATCAGCCTATGCTAGCATTCAAAGCTCTTCTAAGAGAACAGCTACAAAGAAAGAAGGAAAAAAACCCAACAATTTCTAGCAAAGACTTAGCTTCCCAGTAGAGACAAGGCTAAGGAGTCCCAAGAGCATTGCAGCCATAGCTGCAATGGTTTATCTCATTTCAGTACTTCACAATTGTCCAGATAAACATGTTCCGTTTTCCAAAAACAGTAACATGCAAGACTCTCAAAGCAATTAAGTGTAAAAATTCTGCAGGTTTTCTCCCTCCCCAAGATCACTGAAATAAATTCACCTTCAAGTTTTGCCTTAAAACGTTCACATTTTAAAAAAACTAGAAATGAGAAAGCAAAGTTAAGTTACTATTTCGAAATATTATTAAAGAACCCTTATAATAAAACATACAGACAGCAAGTGAAACAGAAGACCCGAGAAATAAGCAACTTTTCTCTCTCTGAACAAAAAAAAGTAAATGTCATTTCTTTTGTCTGTCAAAAATCAATTTCCAAATTTTAAAAAATTCTGTAAGAATCGAAGTTTCAGGCATATACAGCATTTCATTAAATGTAAATTGATCCAGTGATATAATATGAAACACAGAACAAACGCGCTTGTATGAATCCTTTTAGTTGGTGTATGACAGCACCACTTGATTATTTTTACATGTCCTGGAAGAAGAAACTTAAAGACCTAATTGCTGCACTAGTACAATAAGGTCATAACCCAGTGAGACATGAGATGACTAAAATAATGTTCCCAAGAAAAATCAAATTTCCTGAAAAATACAAGAATGTAGTTAATTTATAAAAAGTTTCTCTATGTGGTCATGACATGGTTTTCCTTTTTAAAGTTGTTACGAAGCATGAGAAAGAGCATACTTCTCTTAAAGCAAAAAATAAAATACAATTCAGAAACATAAGAGAAAACTGAGCAGACCCTTCCCCGGGCAAGTGAACCACTGAACGCCATTACTGGCTGACTGCGGCTGATAAGACTGACCATGATTTTAACGAACCAGAGAGCGGCTGACTCATAAAATGAGAATGTATTTGACACTGGCTGACTGCCTAATTCAGAGCTCGCTGCACCCAGCAACCTTGGGTTCACTCTGAAACACAGTTAAGACGGAAGAACGGGACAGATCACTGCCCTAAGCGGCAAACCGCGATAACTCAAATGGCTGCCATGCGTGAGTGATGACAGAGGAACGGGGAGGCGGAGGAGCACGGATCTCTCTCCGCTGAGGATGTGGCAGGGGTTGTCATGCTGGTGACATCCAGCACATCCCCAGGATCGGCAGGAGGGCAGCCTCCCTGAACTGCACACCAGCAGCCCCAAGGACCCCAGGGCTCGGGCTGGAGAGCAAGGGGAAGGTCTCTGTGCTGGGACAGCAAGCCCCCATCTCCGCCGAGCTGATGGCCATGCACATCATCTCCGCAAGCGCTCAGCCCCGGGCACCAAGACCCTGCACCTGCTGAGGGACCACCATCCTTGCTGGTGACAGCCCCCTAGCCCACAGCCACCCCACCACATGCAACGCTGGGACCATGTCTCAGGGAGCGCATTCAGCCCAACATGGGAAGCACAAGGTGGTCTGAGCACTTCGCTTTTTAAAGTCACCCCTCCCATAGCAACTCACACCACTACTTTGATCAAATTTTGAGACCCCAGTCCTAGACTGTCATAGCTGTTACCTTGTTCTCTACCATTCATCATGGAGACATCGCATACCAAGGGGGGGTAAGGAAGAAGGACAGCAGCAGGAATGCAGACCACTGAGCATCCCAGGGACCTCCACAGACCACGGAGCCCAAAGAAGGACATATGATGGAGAGAAGAGCAAGAACAGGAACACGGAAGGAAACCATATTTAGAAATAACTTCTAGGATGAAACAAAAAATACACTAGCATGATAGACACCTTTTTTGGTTTTTTGTTTGTTTTTTTGTTTGGGGTTTTTTCTTTTTTTTTTTTTAAATGCAAGCCAGAATCAGTTCATTCCCAAAGGAGGTGGGTCTGTACCTCGGTCAAGTTGCAACAGGTAAGAATATTTACCACGGATCCTTCCACAATTTCAGTCATCTCTGGGAAAAGCACATTACTCTGAACTGCACTAGAGGCTGATGGAAGTCACAAAACCAGATCACCATCTCCACAGTAACACCCTTCACGCCCTGAAAACAAAAACCAAGCCCAAAATACCAAATTCCATCCTCAACAATTTCTGGATACACACACTTCCCCACTCCCTCCTTTCAGCACCACCTCCCATTTGTGACTTTGATGTCTCTTCTTGGGTGCCTGGTTATCTCCTCAAATCGAAGCTCTTTGAAACACAGTAAGTGTAACCTTTGTCTCTCTTGTGGATTTCCATTTCTGTTTTCACTGCCTGTTAGTTTGGATGTGATCTGTGCTTCTCTACTTCTGCATCCCTTCCGCTACATTCAGTCTTTTATGGAAGTCCTGTCACTTCCTTCCCTGTCATTTCTAGGATTCACACATTCTCGCTGGCCACCATGACTAACATACTTTCTACTGACAGTGTTATTTGCTGTTTTCATTACTGGTCTCCCAGCTGGCCTAGTTGGCCCTCTTCTTCCTCTTCCTAGCCTGCTTCCAAACATCATTGATCTCTTTGAACCCATCTTCTCATTTTCTCATTTCTCAAAAAAACAGCCAATGATTTCTTTGCTCTTTTCTCAAAACACCTCCTACCCATCTCTCACTCTACTAACATCTTCCTTATTCTCATTCTCTGTACCCATCTATTCTTCGCTTAACTGCCCTTATCTGCCTGCCTTCAAATCCTTCATAAAATGGGCGTAAAATACTCTGAAACACACGATCTCATTACAATCACATTATTATATAATTATCTTCCTCATTAATGATTCTCTCTTCTGACAACACTCAGCAGGTCAGTAAATTACACTCCATTTGTATTTCTTCAAATGTGACTCAATTTGCTTCCAATGACGGTGACTGTTTTTCTGGAGTCACATCAATACAATCACTGTAACCCGTGGCTCTTTCTTTCTGAAAAATGTCAAGCTCAGAAGCAGACCACCTCCCACACAAGGACTTGTGGTTTCTAAAGGAGAAAGGCAAAACACCAACAAAGTTACAGCTTCAGATGAATATTTATTCTTCTGAAATCTGTCCAAAACAAGTCATCCATCTTGGTTCATCTTGGTACTTTGATCCATCTTGGTTCTTCACAAGAGCCTCACACAGAAAAAATGTTACAGCCCCCAATACATAAACTTCTGTATACATTAATAGCATGGAAAATCATGCATAATACTTACCTAAGTACTGGACACTTTACTGTTTATCACCATGTACACTAACATCCACCACAGAAAACTGGCTACCTAGCAGTAGGCACTTGTCCTGCTCAGTCAATCTCTTCAGGCAAAGTTGAGTAATTATGCTTCCTCATTACCAAAATGATTAAAAAAATTTTGTAGCATAAACAGAAGGATCAGACAGTGCACAGTAGCACTAGAAGGACAGAAAATATCTGTATCCCCATGCAACTGAACAAAATAATCCAGTATTTTACTGTGGACTAAGGAAATATGTTTATCTTTAGCCAAAGGAGTTTAATTTCACCCACCAGGTACTTTAAATACACTTTCAAATGCCTCCTGTGTGTGTTCATATACCCTCTGGTTATGTAAAAAAGAAATCCATTCCCACCACTAGACCTGAATTTTTAACATTCTGCTCTCCCACTCTTGTTTCAGAGACAGGATTTCTGCACCCATTCTCCCTAATACCACATGGGAGGATAACGCAGGGTAAAACTCTTCCACCTACCAATTCTAGTACTGCAGCAAACATTTTTCATACCTCTGCTACAGATTCATAGCATTTACCACAAAAGGAAATAAGATTGCTTCATGTAGTAAAACTAGGTGAATAATATGTACATCTACACTTCACACTTTTGAAAGCCCATTTACTTCACTACACGTTAAGGGATTCAGCAATGCCATGAAGACAACATAATCAGAAAGATACTCCATTATTACTGCACAAAAGATGTATCTGGACTTCCTTCTGCAAAGTTTTGTTCTTTATAAAAGGAACAGTGCAATCATCATCCCAGCCAATAAACCAGGCAGTTTATCTGGTGATGTCTCCACAACCACTCTAAGAACAACAAACAAATCAAAAACCCTTCTGAAATACTTTAACAGACAAAATCATTCACAAGTTGTTAAGAGAGAGATCTTCAGAAAGAAATACACTCTCCTCTCCACATTTGTTAGCAGTTTTCAGCAGACACTAGAAAACCAGGCAGACACTATGTCTGTTGACACTGAGCATCAGTGAAAAATGAAGTAGGTACCTGACCAAGCACATGGTTATTTTCTGCATGTGCTATGCTGTCTTTGACCCTCAACCCAGTGGATGTTTTCAACAGTGCCGGTCATGTTCTGAACCATGCAAACTGCTTTCACACCTTTCCAGATTTAACCACAGCAAATTTATCTCTCTCACATCACTGTGAACATATTTATTCTCTTTATAATTTTTATTAGTTTGTTTCATCTCATTGTAGCAAGCTAGCTGTTTCACAAGGACTTTGGATTTGCTAACACATCCATGCACAGAGACCCTTTGAATGTTAAATCCTTCCATTTCTACTTCCTAGGATGCTAGCAAAAACTGTGATGCATACCATAGTACTCAGTCTTAGTCATGTGCCTTACAGGTATCTAACGAGTCGCATACCTTAACTAAATTGTTAACTTTATATCATGTTTCATACTCACACCTAATTCATACAACTAAGTTTTCTCGGATGATTTCTATTTTGGTCCTAACCCCAATTTCAGATTTGTCAGGGTGCGTTAAAAGTAACTACTTTCAAGTTACCAGAACTCCATCACATACCTAAGAAATTTGGGGCTAAGCCTGACTCTTCCCCCTCCCTGTTAAATGATTATAAAGGATTGTGATTTCTCTTACAGAAGCATCATTTAAATTATTAGGATGTAATTGTTTGATATTACCACTTTCAGTAATTCTGACTCAAAGAAACCAGTCCTATCGCATCTTTGCTGTAATTATTTTTAAATTATAAGATGGTTCAGGTAGCACTACCCATTCTATATTTGACTAACGTTATTTCCAAAAAAAGAAGACAGATGGTTACTGCGGGATGCTGACCACTCAAAACTCACAAGAAATCAATGCAAGATACAAAGATTCAAATACTACAAGGTCAAGGCCATCATAACACTTTTTATTATGTTACTTCTACCTTATTAGTAATTGATCTATTAGAAGTGATCTAAATATATAATGAGCTTAATTATATTGTAATACAAAACTGACAGCCAGGGAGCTGGGGTGAACACAATGAAAGATGCAATCTTTGCGCAGTTACCAACAAAAACACGTAAAGGAAAGTGCAAAGGAGGATATTAAATGATGGAGGCAATTTGCTTGTGTTTTTGTTCAGAATACTCCACATCCCTGAGGGCCCTGAATCTGTTATTCTGGATACAACCAGACAGGAACAGCTAAAAAAATAAAAAAGAGGAAGAAAAAAAGGCTAGCAGCAAAGGTACTCTGCCAGCCTAAGGAATCTTTTTTCCATGTTCGTAAGAAAAGAACGATGTTACAGCCTGTGGTAGTGGTCCTTGAAGGGCAATGTTTTCTACCAGGATTTTTATAAAAAACAACATGAAACAAACAACTTCACTCTAATGTGCTAACAACAGCTCTGCGAACACTGATAGTATCTTCTTCTGTAATTTTGATTAACCACTTCATGAAAGACGCTTTCATGCCCAAGACCGCATTCCTAATGTCTCTTTCTCTGCTATTTGTGCATATCCATGACATCATTAATTTATTGACATCATTTGTGGTCTTACACTAACCACAGACCATTACTGCTGACTTTGAGGCTGAATCTCAGATATTTCTTACTTTAAGTATAAGGAACAATCTAATTAGATGCAAACTACCTCAGGAATGAAGGGAATGACAAGCTGATGATTAGTTACCTCAAGTTGCATAACACAGCAACAACAGTAGTTTCTTTCTAATTTTGTTTTACATCTTCCTCTGATTTACGCAACTTTGTTAAGATGAGATGGCATGTTATATGTTATCTAATTCATGGAATGAAGACACTGGCCTTTCTGAGTAACCTTCTAGCACTGGCAGCACTTGTTCTTGGACAACTGCCTAGGGAATCATGACTTTTTTTTTCCAGAAAAAAAGAAAGAATTAAAAAAAAAAGCCATTCGTATCATGCATTAAAAAATCTGCTGACCTGAAAGGTGATGTTTTAAAATCAATTAAGCAATCAATGTGCACCAATCCTGGCTACCAACATCAACATGTCAAAGAATAAAACTGTATCAATTCTAGTAAAAAAAAGTTACTAACAGAGTGAATTATCTGATCCCGTTTTCTATGCATAACCTCAAGATTAAAAAAAAGGCGTTATGTGTGAAAATAGCATATGTTTACCTTGATTTACTTTACTACCTTTAGTAGTAATACAAGTTGATAAAATGCTGTTCTGCAGCATGCTCCTTCTCCCCACCTATGCAAGATTTGACTCACTCCTTATGCACAGGCATGGGATGGAAACACAAAACTTGTCAGGTCTGATTTGCAAAAAGGATGGGTACGCCCAGGCAAGCATGATTCAGTGAATTACATGGAGTCTGGCAATTCTGAGAGGCAGGCACAGCTTCTTTAGCTCTTTTTCTACTCCCACATGCTAGGAGAGGTACACACACTACTTGCTAGAATATCGGAAATATTTGAACATACAATCTTTATGAAATTCTAAAGCTAAAATTACCAATATTTCTAGACCACTTTTTAAAATGCACACTATCTTGGTATTTCCCCATACACACAAATATACCTTTTAAATGTTTTCAATTTAGAAAAGAAGGTGGTCTCTCAATAAAAGACCAGTTTAAGCCACGGATGAAATAGGTTGCCAAATTAGGCAACCAAACGAAAAGAACAGTTGAGCGCGATGCTCCTGCAATGATATCCTCAGATGACATAGGACATATTTTATTTGTAGTGTTGCGTGGGGGGTGGTGTTAATCTTTCAAAGAAGGGAAGGAGCAACAGATGCAGACAGTGAAAAATGCAAATGCTAAGCTACAGGAAAACATGAGGACATTTCCCACAATTACGACAGCTAACAGCATAAATAGCCCTCAGAAAAGTCATCTGGGCTGCTACAAGTATACTACCTCAGTTACTGTTTTCCATGCTGAAATCATCTGTTACCTAAGGGCAGATGTGTACAGAACAGGAGAAAATGCAGTAGTTGCATGTAACTTCTGATATCAATAACTTGCCTTTTAGGCTAGCTACCCTACACACAATGAACAGTTCAACTTTTCATACAGTTAAACTGCAACTTCTCCCATGTTTCTTGTAGAATGAAAGAGAATTTCCGATATACAGTGGGTTGACCCTCTAAAGGCAGCACAGTTAACTAAACACTACAGTCAAAGAAATACATAAATATTCCCATTTTCAGGCAAAAATTTGGAAACAATTCATTCTGCTGGATCTATAAAACCCAGTACCACAGATTCTGTGAATGACTAGCACCAAGTGTTTCATATATCCAAAATGCAAGCCAGCTTTTCAAATACTTGTTTCAAAATTGCAACCCAACAGTAAAATAACTACTGCTAAAAGTAATTTGTCAATACTACATCAGATGGAGATCATCTAGGAAAAAGAATGCAATACAGAAACATTAAGAACTGATTTTTTTTTCCTGTGGTTTTAAAACAAATTAGCTGTCAGTGATTTGCAGAATAACAAGAAATACTGACTAATTAAAAATATTCAAGTATGTGAGCATGATTGCTGGGAAAATAATGCCAATAATTTACTGGCTAGTTAGGCCCTTAGAGAATGCCAGCATTGGACAGTTCTTGAAATTGAGAAGAAATGGTGTAGGTCTTGTATTAATTCATCATTCCATTCACAGATGACTGTGCCAGTGTTACAGAATAACATTCATTAATAATCAGCACTTCCAGCTGAGAAACGCAAATTCGACCTTTTTGAGCCGCTGGACGCATATTGTATGTGTTAAGACACAGCAAATCAGAACATGCCCTACAGATACTGGCTGTGGCTATATGTCTTTTTTCACTTTATTTTTAAAACCAAGAATGGAAAATTGGACTGTCTGAGATCTAAGGTACCAGTGAGTTTAGAGAAAGACGAAACAATTCCTCACTGCAGGATTTCCAAGACCCGCTGCTATATGGATATGGTTTAGAACCAAAACCCAAAAGCCATAACCAGGACATGTTGAAGAACATATTTAGGCATCTACTTTCACGTGAGGAGAGAGAGTGTAGGATTTGCTGTAAAGATTAAATACTTTGGTCCTTAAATAAAAAACAAGACAGAAAATGCCTACAAGTTCTGCCTGGGTACCAATGCTGACTGTTCAGATATAATATCCAACATCAACTTATTTTTACTTATGATCCTTTAATCACAGTTTAGAAGTTCTGGGTTGGTTTTTTTTAAGGAGCAACAAAAATGGTCAATGTCTACTTTCTGTTTCTCACAAACAAGGTGCAAAAGTTTTCCATTGGATCTCCCTTGTGGCATTCACTGTAAGCTACGGGGCTGTACCAACAGCAGCATAGCCAAGGGAAGTGATTATTCCCCTTTACTCAGCCCTTATTAAACCACATCTGGAGTACCACATGCAATTTTGCCTCCCCTCAGGACAAGAAATATGTTGACAAACTTTTAACGAGTCCAGGGGAGGGCCCCCAAGACAGTCGGAGATGGAGCTTAAAGCCCCATGAGGAGAGGCTGCAGGACCAGGGCTCGTTCAGCCCCAAGACAAGACAGCTTCAGGGGCACCTCACAGTAGCCCCCCGACACCTAAGGGAAGGTTATAGAAAAGACAGAGCCAGGCTCTTTACAAAGACGTGTACTGAGAGACAATGGCCACAAACTGAAGTGAGGATATAAGGCGGGAAAGAGGAAAAAAAAAAAAAAAAAAAAAAAAAACCCAACAATCACTGTGAGGCTAACTAAGCACTAGAAGAAGTTGTAGACCTCCACTCTCAGAGATTTCAAAGCCCAACAGGAAAAAGCCCCAGGCAATCACATTTAAATCCAGTGTTGCACTGAGCAGGAGATTGGAGAAGAGACCTCCTGAGGTGCCTTCCAGCCTGGGATGCTATGAAGAGGGAAACACAGAGACAGACCAGAGCCCATCCTGTAATCACCCCAGAAACCTTGCAGGGGAGCGGCCAACCCCAACTGCTTCAAAAGAATATGTGAGAAACCCAAGCTGAGTAACTACAGAATTACTCTCCCTGCAGGAGAACATTATTCTTTCTCCTCAAAACAGACTCTGGTTTCAGTGTCTTAGCTATCTCATCCTTTTTGGTTTTTTTAAACAACTGCTCCATTCTTATTTCAGTGTATTTCAACAACAATTAACAGGCATTAATTATGCAGGCAGGATACTCATGGTAATGAGACATTCTTGTTCCTTCCAGTTTGCAATATTGTATAGTGTTGGAACCACCGTGCTATATTTCCATTTCAAGGGCAAGAGGAAAATAGCTTCCTCTGCAGGGGGGAGAAACAAATGGAATTCCCCCAAATACAGTAACAGTAAATACAGGCAGGAAACAACCTGATATCCTTCTTCTGCAATTCTAGCAATTCCAACTGCTTCATCCTCTGGGGTACACTATGACCATTTGGGACCTTCTGCCATTTCCTTGCTATTGCCAGTATAGCTCATCGCTGAGCAGCCAAGTTGTAGGAAACAAGATTTGTGTATTACCTCTTTCCAACATTTTAATGTGGACTTCTCTACAGGAAGAGGCAAACTCTTCAATGATTAGGTCAACTCTCATCTCTAGACCCTGAAAATGGCACAGTGGGGTTGTCTTACACCCCTCAGTATGTCTGCATGCTACGATAAAAATGTAGGTATCAGGAACGGCTTACTGAGGGTGCCAGAAGTTAACAGTGCCTTATTTCATACAAGTTTATTGTTTCTAAAAGCCATTTTTGTTTAAAATCGCAGTGATATAGTAAACTGCAAGGATCTGCTAAAAACACACATAAAAAGAGTATGTTTACCTTTGCTGTCAGCAAATTAACAAGAAACACATTTGTAAAGGTCTTTGAGCAACTGTGATGCTGTATTTGTAGATGACAATGAAAAGCTGTGAGAAAGAGGTTTTGATGTTTATGTACGCTAATGGGCATTATGATCGAGTTCGTTGACTCAGTTCAGTAAGAACAAATAGCTGACAGGTTAAACACTAAAGAAGGGTATTTTAAGATACATTCTATCAATAAAATTGTATATATACACAGTATTTCTTGTATTGTATTTTGCCTCAGAGTATACATACAGACATTGTGTTTCAAGGTCAAACAAATCAAAAGATTTGAACTTGGTGAGGAAAGTTGTACTGGTAGAGGAAATGTAAAATAGGGTCAATTTTCTCAGACTTGGGACTTCTCTCATGACAAAGGCATCACTTGAAGAAGAAAATAACTGTCACTGAATGCTAATCCTTCTAAACATTACAGGGCCCACCGTTAAGAGCAGCCAGCCATTAAACAAGGGGATGAAGTCAATTACTGGATTTATTTCAAGAGGATCTGGGAGTAAACGTAAGGCTTGTGTGGTACAGAGTAAATATGACTCGTGTGGCCAGCTAGGTTTTTCCCCTCCATCCATTGTGTTTTCTGTGCTGTATCTTAGGGAATATGAAGGTCGTTTCATTTGAGAGTAAGGAAGCAGTGAAGCTGTGAGCTGAGCTGTACAACCTGCCATGCTAACAAGCACGGCAGTAGGCTCACGTAAGAAAGACTTTCGAACGCAACTCCACCCCACGGAAATGACAGGCCCCTCCTCAGGAGCAAGAAGGGAAATGCATTTTTATAGTAATATGGACATGTACATTATTGCCCAACAAAGATCAAAGGTCCTGACCAGCGTGCCATATGGTAAGAAGCACATGAAAGCTTAGGAAAAGAAAGATGTGTCACATTAGGCAAGAAGGAGAAACTCATTTATCATCCAAGTAAATCACAAAGAGTTCTCCTAATCAGCAAATATATGAAAATGGTTAATAAAACATCTTTAAAACCATAGGAGAGGCTTTTGTTCTGTTCTATTAGAAGAAGAGACCTGATCAGACTTCAGAAGACAACTACCAACAAGGTCAGAGAAAATGCAACATCAAAGTCTATATGCAGGTTTATAAGAAGAAACATAGTGAAAACAATGAACTATGAAGATTATGGTCTTTCCAGTTGAAACATATTTTCACAAAGAGACAAATAGACACAGTAGCACACTGGGGTGGTTTTTTGCTCAATTATACACTGAAATGATGGAAGAAAGTGCTAAACTTGACTACCTTTACCAGAAGCTTTGTTTTTAAGAGCAGAGTAATGGCATTTTATCCAAAGCTTTTTTTTTAAAAAAAAAAAAAAGCTGTTTATTGATTTCCTTTCAATTTAGAGAAAATAAGCTATGGAAATGGTATTTATTATTTACATAGCACTATACTGCAAATATACATGCCTAGCATTTAGCTAACAAATAAAAGACATGGGTCATGCTTCGCAGATCTTTGTTCTCCAAATTAAACAGTAATTTGACGTGCTAAATGTCTAGAGAAGAAAGAAGGAAGAGGAAGAATCAAAAGATCATGCAGCTTCTCTGGCTGCTGGCACACGTATCACAACAGAATTTCTTTGACCCACAGCACTACAACCTGAAGAAAGCAATTTTATAATCTAGCACTTAGACAAGGTATAAATATCGCTCTATGAATTTCTACACAGAAACATACAATTATTGCCATCAAAGAAAACTGATAACTGATGTTATCAATGACTCATGCAAAAAAGTAGAAAGTAATTATAATTCCATGCTTGCAACTGAAAGTGCTCTCCTTCTAAAAATATGCCCTGAAATACACATCCCAGAAAGTAATCCGGTCTCTGACGAAGTTTCAAAAGGTTAAAGCACGTAGTTTCTTTTCATCTTGTAGAAGTGGATGTAAGTATGCATCTCTGTCAAAAAAAGCAGCGTTCTTAAGGAATGTAATAGGACAGGTCTTTAAAATTCTAAGCACTGAGCAAAGGACCAATGAATTGAAACACATTTCAGCAATAACGTTACAGCTACAAATACTGTCTAACAATACTCCCATAGAAGTAGGCCAACAAAATGACAACATGAGCTAATATTTATTTATGGCAGTAAAAGTTTTCTACATAAATCAGGATTTGTGGAGACAAATTTCCCTCACTTGCCTTTGGCTTATGAATTAATCTATTCTCAGTGACCAGGAAACTGCTCTTCTGAAAGATGTCGTAAAAAGCCACAAGTGTAACAAGGGAAGGAAAACACAACACAAACAGGTGCAGCCACTATGCAAACATTTTGCGTGTTCCAGACGTTTTCCAATATATGAGCATGTATTAAAATGAAATTCAGAGTCAATGTCACCGTACTGGCTTGCTAGAGGTTAGCAGGTGACTTCCTAGACAAGCAGATCAACAGTATCAGTGATACATAATGCTGTAATCAGCATCGTGTTTTACAGCTGGACATTTATCAATTTGGAGAAAGGCTTACTTTCAGATTACAAGGGGGGGTACACTGACTATCCAACTGAGCCTTTGAAGCCTCAATCTGCATTTAACAAAAGCTAAACTAAAGTTAAAGGCTAAACAAATACTTGCAACTTGGAATACATGACTGCTAGCAAGAGGCCTTACAAAATTCCTCAAATTACCCAAGAGCTAATTTCTCTAATAACACGTCTTTCACCAAAAAACCATCAGCATACAGTTTATTGAACGGTATGAGCATGACTAGGGAAAAGACAGCACTTGTTTAGCAGCTCTTTACCCACGCGGGGTCTGCGTATCCTTCAGCACAGTGAGAATCCAAACACACCCCCTTATCTGTTAAGGAAATAATTTTCAGTCTCCCTTGCAACTTCTGAACAAGGGGCAGAATTGACCCTCACTCTAATGCCGCTTAAAATACTTCACTTTTAAGTTATGGTTCTGACAAGCTACATTAACAGATTAGTGTCTTGGAAACAGTAGACAGAATATGTAATGTCTGCAGTCCTGTGCTTTATAATATTTTGCCAAAAAGGGAGTGATTAGTGTATCACTCACAAACACACAGACTCACTTCTTTCAAGTTTTACTTCATTTCCAGAAGAGCTTCCAAACTGAAGACTACATGAATGAGCCCAGAGAAGTGTTACACTGCACTGTCTAATGATTCAAATTGTAAAAGTATAGCATCCTAAAACTCTTTATTTACGAGGGGATAGCAGATTTACATAATCCTCATCCCTTTCTCTTCAGAACTGGACAATTGATAGGAAACTCAGAGCTGTTAATTTCTACAGTTAATCTTAACGGTTGATTTTATGCCTCGCAAATGTTATTCTAAAGTGCTAGAGTAAATAGAACACTAGACTGTTGTTGATTTAAGTGATTATACATACTTTTTCCCATCCAAAGGATTATTTACTAAGGCAACAAACTGAAAACGAATTAGAGAGTACTCCTTTTTATTCATGGCGGAGTTCACCCACGGAATTCATTGCTACAGGATATTATCAAAGCCAACATCACAGCTTGGAATTAAAGATACAAAAGAAATTAAGATACAGAATAGCAACCTTAATGTGACATTCAGGTTTTACAACTGCCTACTTGAGATGGGAAATGGACAGGTAAGACTCTCAGGAGAAGTACATTAATTCAACCACATCCTGAACGTAATGCATCAAAGGATACGCGTCTAACAAACACACCAAAATAAAGATATTATATAATTCAACTTGTGGCCTTTTTTTTTTTTTTTTAACTATTCAGACGAAATCAGCCCCAGTATACCAGCTTCTCTCAGTACAAGAATCAGAGGACTCCGTCACTGGTATTCCTGCCAGCAACACCTGCACTTTTTCTGGTAACTTCTTATCTGCATGCTGCCAGTTTCTGACCTGCTTAGCTTCAGAGATCTGGCAAGATGACAGCATGAAGACCTGTGATCACCAAAAAAATAATGTTACAGAAAACTTTTACCCTAGCAAACAAATCTGGATTGATTTAGTAACAAATATTGACCAACCTGCTGCAGCATGGGTGACAAAAAAAAACTAAAACCAAAGCATTTTACTAGCTTAACAAGTCATACTTACAGTATCTTTAGAACTGCCTAAAGATATTACAAAGGCTTGTACAATCTACTTGACTACACAGACTTTTTCACTAATTAGCACTTGCTAACATCATTCTTCAAGATAGAAAGCAAACAGCCTGTTTCAAATAGCCTGTTTCTTCGACTGCTGCAGTCCAAGAGGAGAAAGTAGTTACTGATGTTCTTCCAGTGAAAGGTTATCCTCTAAGTAAGACGCTGCAGTTTCACAAAGGCTATCATTTCAATGTGAAAAAAGAAAGAGAAAAGAGAGGGAGAGTAGTGAAGCTGGAGAGTAAACATCCAGGAGCTTTACGTGCATGTGAAAAAGGTTTTACTGTTATGAAGGACTGCATCATTTGAAGTCCCCCTCAGATAGGATCCATTTAATGATATTCCCTTCCAAGAGTCTTTTTAGCAATGCCAGCCATTCTGAAGTTGGTCTGCTTTTGCCAGCCTTTGCAACTCCACTACTCCAACAAACATGCTGGTAAAGCTGCACCACAAAATTATTTTAGTCCTTCAGTGGTTAAAACTGTTGCACTCCATCCCCCCAGCCTGCTGTCTTGAAATTTTTGTCTCCCACATTTTTGGACTTTTAGCAAATTACCTGAAATGGAAGAGCACCATGGCTACACATGTACAAGTGCAGTAACAGCACCATTCTCTTCCTTGACCTCCCTCAGACACATCCCCAAAACAACAAGTTATCTGTTCCCAAAATACACACAGTTCTGTCATTTCGTTCTATGATCTGACTGTTCTGATTAAAAAAACAGAATATGGCTCAGTGTTGTACCTGCAGTTTAAAAGACAGAGAGGGAATTCCACACATGACATGATTTGCAGCTGATACCCGTGAGCTCCACCGCTACAAATAAAGGATTCAAATGCTTTCCAGTTCCTACAAGTCACCAGGCAAGTTGTCCACTTTCTCCAAGTAACTCTCTCCAAATGAGCTGCCTCCCACTGATTTCCATTCCCAAGTTCAATACTGTCTGTAGAACAAGTTACCTACCAGGCAAGCCCTAAGCCTTGCAAATTTATAGATTCTGTTTTTATCTCATCTTAACCATTAAGTGGATTCAAACCACTCAACGGAACGGTTACGATAAATAAGTAGAGGTGGTAAGAACTTAAGGAGAGACGTTTTATTCCCATTTTTTGTGGGATGCATCTTTAAATAGAGTTTCCCAGCCTGCATGCTAGGGGGAAGCAGACGCAGTCAACCTGAGGTGGCTGTTAGAGAAGAGAGAAGAGCACTGTGCTTGCAGGCGGCTGCTGCCTCCCCGCTCTCCCCAAAACACTTCTCTCTGGATCTTAATTGACCTAAGATGGAAGCCGCAGAGATTTAAATGACATTTGCTTTTTGTGCACAAGAAAATCTAGCTCTGTGCCTACAAGCCTGGAAAATGTTGCTCCTGCAAGGCTGTATGTATTTCTTCCCCTTGACGCCTTTCACCTGCTCCCATTGAACAAGGCAAATAGCAAAACTTCCTTTATTAAAAGAAGCCAGATAAATTTCTAAAACATTTGAAGATGGGAAGGAAACCTAACAGCCATTTTAGGATCTCTTGTGCAAACTGGCATCTAAGTTTTTTTTTTTTTTCAGCATGCTACCCATGAAGGGGTTCCTAGACTTTTTGTTGCTGTGACTAACGTTTTTACGAGTGTTCTGGGACAACAACCGGGTTCTAAAATGTAACGGGAAGTCTATGTGAATCTCTCTCATGCTGTTCCCTATCACTCTTCTCAGTACATCATAATAAGTATTCCCCAGTGCCACCATAATGACCAAAAAAAAAAAAACCAAAACCCATCAGTTTCATCATTCTTTGCCTTTTTTTTTTTTTCAGTAACTGGCCAATTTTAAAGCATAACAAGCAGCGCCCTCGCTAACTATGTGAAGTATACTTCAGCTTTAAAAATATGTCAGCATTTTTAAATATGTATGTATACACACACATTCATACGTATATATACTGTCACATATGTCACTACGCAAATTACCCTCTAGTCTGAATGGTCCTCCATCACAAATTGCTTTGTCATCACCTTGACGTAACATCACCTGTACAGATTGGCACATAAAAATCATTCAGTCTCCTGAAAACCACAACACAATGTCATATTGTACCATCGTTTTTAAACAGCCACCTCCAGTGAAATCAACGACAAGCACCCAAAAAATAATAATCCAAGCATGGCATGGTTCATTGCCTCCATAGACTTGCCTTAATATTACAGAGTTGTCCAACTTATTCTATCCATAGAAAATGTGGATAGTAATAATTCAAAGCATCAAAACATATAGGGAGGTATTGGGATTCTGAAATACTCCTTAAAACACATAATTTTAACAGTATTTTAGTACCTGCCAATGTAGCAATGCAAATATTTCCCCTCCAAAGTTTTCATCAATACGTGTTAATTTGGGGATAAAAGTCAAAGAGTGCCCAAGCATGCTGGAATCTACCTTTTCCTTCCAAGGCAGAACAAGGACCTCATTCCCGCTGAGGCACCTCCAACAATTGAATATACGTGTTTTTAAAAATACTGTATATGCTTTAAAAACTATTCTGTGTAACACATCGTTTATATCCTGAAGAGATGATCATTCTGATTCATTCAATATCATTCTGATGAATCACAGTCACTGAAAGGAGAAATAAAAGCAATTCCTGCTATTTACCAGGAGTTCAAAGATTTGGCTTGAAGAAACAAGTGAAAACTTCCAACTAATATCTGAACTCTGTCGCTTGCAAAAACTCTGAAGTATTTTCTTTTTACCTGCCATCACTTACCAAACACTGATACCTGTGCTCACCTCCTCAAAAAAACCCAACTTTCTAGAAGCTCCTACAATTCTTACTTCATCTGGGTCAAAATCCAAAAGTTCAGAAAGCAAGTGTAACTTCTGGGAAGCGCTTGGGCCAGGCAGCTAGCTCACCGAAGCCAATTTGCTGAGATAAGACGCAATCCAGCAGCATCAGTCAAAAATCAGAGAAAGCTGTTCTCTCTAAGCATTTGTTTTCCCAGCACCCTAGTTGAAAATAATAATATTTTGCTTAAAAGAAAACTAATGAATTGTGTGAGAAGTAAAACAATTGGAAGCAGAATAATTAAAAATTGTTATCAAGTGATGTAAACTGCAGCTTTGTGGTTCAAGTCTTTATAAACCAAAGGAAGCAATTAGCAAAAGAGTGTTCTGATGCCTTACTTCAGAGAGAGACAAATCACGTTTTGCATGTTTCAAGTTCAGATGAGTAACAAAAAAAGTCAGGTTTATGCCAAGGCTCAAGCTTTAAAAAACAAAACACAAAAAGCCCGCTTCCCACCACCAGTGCCAAACGCTCCTTCTCCCCCGTTTTATTATTTGTTTTTTCAGCATTGTACTACTACGATACAGGAAAATATCACATAGCACTAATCTCACAAAAAAACCCCAAACCAACAACAGATCCAATGTTCTCTTATTACAGAACACAGTACTTTATTTGCAAGGAAGTTTCACATTACTGTGGGTTATCGTTTAAGCTCTAGGTTTGCATCAGACTGAACATAAGATTTTATCGTGAAAATAACATGATGGTGGACCAACTGTGAAGTCCGAAGCCTACAATCAGCTTTTCAATCTCCAAAGCCTTTCATTTTGCACGTTAAATTTCCTGTCTTCAGCAGACACTCAAGACACATCATTCTTGCTTTAAATGATACTTTAAACTAGATACATCTAGTCCTACCTGCACAAGATTACACTCTTTAGTGCTACAGATCCGATCCTAAAAAATTCTTATAATGAATTGTGTCTTCTCAATTACATGGTGTTAATCTATGCTTGGAAAGTATTTCATACCAGAAGAGATAACTAGTATTAGTATTTAATTTTGCTTACTTTTAAAATAAAGTTCTTAAAGTATCAGGGATTTAAAGCCTCAACCATTTTTAAAGTATTTAAAGAATCATTTTTTGGCTTAGCAGATGTGTTATTTTTAACAAGTTTGCCACAGCAGCCATTGCCCTCCACACACCTCGTCCGGGCTTTCCAGCCTTGTTACTTTCTGCTCTTAGAAACAGAAAAGCAAATTATACCACGATAAGAAACTACAGCAATCTATCATTTTAAAATCACACACACGTGGATTCTGAACCAAAAGAACAACTCTGTATTCCCACCCTTTTGGCACAGCCAGACACAGTCACTGCCCAGACCGGGGCAGGAGACACAAGGCATCACTCTGCGCAGCGAGTCCTCGTGGCAGCTTTTCAGCTGCAGATGTAACCTCACCGTAAGTCACACAAAAAAACATCACTCTGATATATGAACTCTAAAAAGTCTTTTTCCAGAAGCCCATGAAACGCTTCCTTGATGCTTTGGAAAGGAGGAGAGCATTGGCTCAGGGATAACTCAGGTGCAGACGCAAGAAAAGTGGAGAAGTGAAGCAGGCTGAACTAGGGTTCACCCTAGTGAGGACTCCGCTAACAGCTTGTAAAGGGGAAAAGAATAACACCTACAGCCACAGTAAATTAGGGAAGAGAAAAGCTGTTCGTCCATTTACTGATTCCTCTCTCAAATCCAACTGAACAAGATCACTAGGTCCAAAACCAAAAGCTCCGCAGTGGGATTTCTTTTTCATACGCAAGACAGGAAGTCCCTCCTTCAGGTTTTATATTTCGATTAATCTTCAGATGAATAAGATTTACGACCACAAGCGATTCATGACAACATCAGTTCTCGTCTGTGGAGGTATTACTGCAATGCGAAAGTACCTCTGCATTACTAAGTATCAGGAATCAGGACAGCAAAACAATTTTATCTCAACTTGTTTTGATAGAGAAAGAGTTTGGCAAGAACCGGAGCGAGCACCTGAAAGAACAATACCTCCACTGTTTTAATATCCCCGCTAGATATTATGCTATTAGGAGTAGTATAAACAAATTCCACCTGAACACAACTTATCTTCTAGAATCCTTCCTTCTCCCCACGTGTCTTTCCAGCAAATTCATCCTCATCCATAATCCAACCAGCTTTCATAAGATTAAAGAAAATATGGACGGGGCCCAACAGGTTTCAAACAAGGGGGTGCCCTATGCCCAACCCTGGCACTGAAAGACCTGCCTGGTACCACCACCCCTTGGCCTCGAGGGCAACCCGCTGCCTGCCCCGTCCACCTCCGCGCAGCTCCCCCGCACACAGCGTTCCCGCACGCCGGCCAGCGAGGCACCGACACCCAGTCGTACAAGGACAGCCTCAAAGCAGGTGGCGGCCCCTCACCTGCTGCCGTGGGCCTGGGGACCTGTGGCCTCCCCAGCCCCAACGGTGGCCACCAAGCGCAGGGCCGCGCACCTGCAGGGGGGCCGCAGGCTTTGGAAAGGGCACAAAGCGGGCACAGGTGCTGGTGGCAGGCTGGAAAGCTGCCTCCACCTCACCCTTCGTAGGGCCCCGCTAACAGCACCCAACCATACCGCCTCAAGCAAAGCGACGGGGAAGAAAGTGCACTTTCACTCCCAGTCCATGAAAGCAAGAGGGGCTGCACACCGGGAGGGAGCCACTCGGGTCCCACACGCCCCTGGCGGGGCCGGAGATGGGGCCCGCGACCTCGTTCCCGGAGGAGAAGCCGGAGGCAGCGGAGGGCACCTGGAGCAAGAGCGTGGGGCACGTCCCGGGCAGGGTGGAGGGAAGATGCTGAGATGGAGAGGCGTTGGCTGGGCCCCACGGGGCTCGTCAAGGGCAAAGCCCCGGGCAGACCGCGCGTTTCGGGGGGCCGCTGGGCAGCCCTCTCCTGGGAGGCCGGCGAGGCCGCACGGAGAGCTGCACCCCCGAGGGCGGGAGACGGCCCCCGCAGCCCCCGCGTTCGCCCACGCCTCCGCGCCGCTCCGCGCGGCCGGGAAGGGGCTGGCGGCGGCCGCGCAAGGTTCGGCGGCACCGCTCCGCCGCCCGCGGAGGATGCGCGGCGCGGGGCTGACGGCCGAGGGGTTTCTTCCCGCGGCCTGCGAGAGGCGGGCAACCAGCCCCGGCCACCGCTTGCCCTCCTGCCGCCCCGCCGCCCCCACCGCGCCGGCAGGCACCAGCCCCGGCCGCCCGGCCGAGCGGCTCCGCAACGGCGGCTTTCGAGGCGAGCCCGTCGTCCTACCGATCTAACGAGTAATCGTTGCTTATTCAGTTTTATTTTCCAATTGTGCGGAGGGCACGGATTAATATTAACATATTCACCCATGGCTGGACACCGCAGTTCTCCATCCAAAAATAATTCGTTTCTTGGATGGCTGCCTGCTAAGTAACGCGATTTAATAAACTGAAATTTCTCTCTCTCAAAATAAGAAAAATCTCCCTCCTGAAAACCTCCGTAAATTAGAGAATCGCTCCTTCTGGAAGACGCTCACTCCCCGCTTTTACAAAGTGCCCCCGAAAGCCTAAGGCGGCAGAAGAACCAGAATGCCTGGAGGGCGAGCACGGAATCCTCCTCTCTCTCTCGCCTCCCCCGAGGATGCGGGGCGACGCGGGGCACAGGAGCCCGCCGCGGCTTCTCCGAGCGAGGAGCCCCGAACGCCGCTGCGCGCCGCGCAGCCGGTGCCGCGGCAGCGAGCAGAGCCCCGCCACACGTGCGAGCCCCGCACCCCCGGGCGGGCAGCGGCAGAAAATGAGTAATAATAGCAACAACAACAAATGCATCCGAAATGAGGACTGAGCTACGAAGTGTAAAGTTTCTTGGGAAAATAGCGGAATGTGGGAGCAGCCGCGAGGAAGGGGAGCGGAGCATCCCGCAAGCCGCCGGCCCGGCGGGCAGCGGGGACGGCCCCGCGGCCCCGGGACGCGCACCCGCCCGGCGACCCACCGACGGACGGAGGGACGTACCGGCAGTCAGGCACACGGGCAGGAGCAGCCGGAAGGTGAGCCCGCACACCACCTCGGTGGCCATCGCGGCGGGGCGGGGGTCGCGGCCGGCCGGCCGGAGAGCCATCCCTCTCTGCGCGCCGCCGCCGCTCCTAGGTCCGCCCGTGCGCGGAGCCGCCGCGGCGGCGGAGCATCGCCCGTCCCCTCCTCGCCTCGCCTCAGCCGCGCCGCCTCACGCCTCCCGCCGCATCCCGGCGGCAGCCCATGCAACCAGCGCCGCGCCGCACCCCCGGCCCGGGGCACGCACACGCCCGCCCCCTCGGGGCTCCCCCCCCGCCCGCCCTCCCTCCTTCCCTCCTTCCCTCCGCCGGCAGCGCGGCGCGGCCCCCCCGCTCGCCGCCCCGACGGCGCGGGCCCACCCGGCGGCACCCCACGGCGCGCCCCGCGCCGCGCGATGAAACTTCCCCGCGCCCCGCCCCGCCCCGACGGGGCCGGGCTGGTCCGCGCCGCGCCGCGAGGGGGCCGGGCGCGCGCTGCCTGCCCCTGCTTCTGCTCCTGCCCCTGTCCCGCTCCTGCCCCTGCCCCTGCCCCTGTCTCTGCCCCTGCCTCTGCCTCTGCCCCTGTCCCTGTCCCTGTCCCTGCCCCTGCCCCTGTCCCTGTCCCTGCCCCTGCCCCTGCCCCTGTCTCTGCCCCTGCCTCTGCCTCTGCCCCTGTCCCTGTCCCTGCCCCTGCCCCTGCCCCTGTCTCTGCCCCTGCCCCTGCCCCTGCCCCTGCCCCTGTCTCTGCCCCTGCCCCTGCCCCTGTCCCGCTCCTGCCCCTGCCCTGCCCCTGTCTCTGCGTCTGCCCCTGCCCGCCCGCCCCCTCCGCGCCACAGGGACCGTCCGGCAGCGCGCTGCCACCCCGCAGCTGACTCCTGTTCTGCACTTAAAACTTTACGGTTTTCCTTAACACTTCTTTTTGTGTTGGTTTGTGGTTTGGGGTTTTGTTTGTTTGGTTTTGTTTTTTTTTTTTTAACTGGACTATTTTTTTACTTTATTTTTTTTATTTTTCACTTAAATTTTTGTTGTTTTGTTTTGGGTTTTTTCTTGAGTGGGGGAGCAGTTTTCTGTAATTTGTTCATTTCCCGCCCCAGGTTTCAGCAGCACGTTTAGGTCCACCAGAAAATTGTCACCTGGAAAAAAAATAGATCTGCGGTCGCTGGAATGTATTTGACTTTTCGGGGAAGCTTTTTACCCTTTAAAATAACGGTGCTGGTTAGAAAATGCTGTGGGTTCAAAGGGGCAGTTTCAAGGCTGAGCTGGTGTGTCCCTCTGTGTGTGCTGAATAAACCTAATAGGTTGGGTTGAAACAGTGATGCTGTAAAATAGAAAGTTGTTCACGTTGTTATTAACACAAGTAAAAGTCCATTTAACCTTTGGCAATATATTGCAATCCCTCCCACTTAAATGAGGCAGGTTTAGACAGAACATCCTCTTTGTGGGGGCAGTGCTGGAGATAACTCCTCGCTCTCGTGGGAGATCTGGAGTAGAGGAAAGCGGGAGCAGTGACTCTGTGCTCCTTAACATAAATTCTCAGCACTTCTCCCTGGTGAAGGACCTCATCCAGTCTTACTTCAAATCTAAGAAGTCTTAGATCTGCTCTTGAAGTCCTGGGGTCTTGACTCTTATTATTACTTAAGCATCCTTTGCTTTCTTCTGTGCTTTTTAAAAAAAGTATTTTCGTATCCTTGTTGCAGAGAAAAATGTTTGCAAACTTGAGCGTGACTCACAGGGAAATATAAAGGGTCTTTTAAAGAAAAAAGAAAAATATTTTGTTTTGGGGGTTCAGATGTTATGTGTTGAGCCATGTGGACATCTGATTTTCGCTTTATGAATAATGGCAATTACTCAGATACTCAAATATTATATAACAGGCTAACTGACTCTGATATTAGAATATTTGGAAAGTAAAGAACTCCAGACTTACGTACACGAAAATGCTCAGGAAAGCTAAGAAAAATCAACTGCAGACGCTAATTCAATGTGCCTAACAGGTCCATTGAAAGGACCCATATCACGAGGAGCCTAAGCTTCCTCTGAAGAGGTACGGTCATTTCACAGTCAGACATGAGCGTGTGCCTGGAGCTTAAACGTAACATCTGTCTGCGTTAACAAAGATTGAAATGAAGCCCCGTCCCAGCAGGATGAATGCAACACCTTAACTCAGCGGCAGGGCACAGCCCAGGGAGATCGCTCCCTCCCTTCACGCATTCGGGCCCAGCGCGGCTCACCCGGACATCTCAACAATGAAGCAAGCCTGGATACTTGATTCTCAGCCTTCTGGTGTAGGTTTCTGCACACATTGATCTTTGTGAATGTTCCTAGTTATCGTGTCTGTAGATGGTAAAACACTAGGATCGAGCAGTACTTAATCTGCTACTGAAGTATCTGATCAGCCCATGGGAAAGTCAGCCCCAGCGTTGTTTTAAGACCACAGGATCTGTCTCGAAAACTCAAAGTTACTAAGGAAGCTCTCTTTGCCTTAGAGGCTACAAAGCAAGCAGTTAATAGGAGTATTCTGTATGTGTAGGATACATGCATAGCTGAAATATTCTGTGCACTTGTGGAGCACGTTTTCAGATATTGATTGGGGTTTTTTATTCACTCGTTCAGATTCACTAAAGCAAGGATAAAGTATTTATTTCTTTTGTAGTACAGTTACCAAACTGTTTGCTTCCTGAAGTACTGATTTTATTCTAATGTTTGGGAAATAATTAGCCAGTTTTCAATGCTTACCGTTCACAATGTATGAAAAGCGGAGTTAAAATACATGTATTAAGTGGCTAGTTACCTTCTGCCAGACTGCTCATCTACTGCAAAATCTATGCAGCCGCAGTGCCACCTTTTGGCTAAAACGTCTTTCGTGTAAATGACAACATTTCTTCCCCACAGCTGCCGGGAGTTAACTGTTTGCGCACACATAATCTTGAGAGACCAACGAGACATCCATCGTCCAACCATACCTCTGTAGTGGTAAGAAGTATAAAAAAATATCTGAAGCCTTACAAAGAATCGTGTACACCTTCTGTAGTTCAGCTGTTGACAGGAACAGTAAATTACGTTAACCTGAAAACTGGAGATGCGCTATTAGCCAGCACAGAAACAATAAAGCATAGGACTCTGACTAAAATAGGTAATGCAGAAAGAGAAACAGAATTAATGGGGAAAGTGTCTGTTGAATTAAGTGTACATAATAGAGAGCAATGTCTAGGGGATAGATAGGAGTTTATTTAGCTGATACCTGTTTTGCAAGTGACATAAAAAGCAATTTGAATATAAAGCAGGAGGGCTGCTTCTTCCCTAAGGGCATACAACTTAGTGAAATCACACTGTGGGCCACACAGTTTTTCTCTTTCTCCCCGCAAACCAGAGGAAATTGCCAGGCTGTGCAAGTCCTGCAGCATACAGTAAGCGCGCTAGCAGTCAACACAGTGATCTCACCACCTACCAGCATTTCTTTACCTTCTTTTCAACCATCAGGATTTCAGACCCCCATCAGCAGGTGTGTAACATCCACCTGAGGTGAAAACACTTTAGCAGCGTGGAGGTTGAGGAGGCCTTAATGAAGAGAGGGAAGAAGAATAAAAGAACAAACTTCAGCTGTGAAGAGATTTGCTCCATCTCACCTTGTCATCTTTCCTGTAGCAATAACTTGGGGGAATTTTGGAAAAATGTTGTCCCTGCTTCATCCAATATGCAAAATCAGTTGCAGTTAATAGAGTTCAGAGGCCAAGAGAGTTACTGGGGAAAAAAAAGGCCAGAATATATTGTGTCACCGATTCTACGAGGTAGAACATAATTGATTAGAATTGTTGATTGAAATTAACTGTGTTGAGCTGACTGACTGTCTAAAATAGCGCTGTTCAGAAACATCTTCTAATTGCCTCAGCTATCTTACTTGTTTGGCTGTTTGAATCATGAACTCATGGCATTGTTCTAACATCCACAGACTTGGGATAACATAAACAAGGACTTGTGTATGGATAAATATATATATACACACATATCTATATATGCATATATATAGATGTATATATACATGCTCACACAATCCATACAGTTGATGAGCTCCACAAATGAGTGCTAAACTAGCTGAAGAAATAAAACTCCCCTATACAAAGAAGCAGCAAAGGATTAAGTCCCATTGAGAGGCAGGAGAAGTGACGGAAGCCTTTTCAGGGCAATCACTGCTGTACAAAGCTGGTTTATATTTGTTATTCTTACAATATGAGAGTCCTGCTTTGGGGATCTGTGGGGAAGGAAATGGCTTTAACATTTACAGTGATGATTAACTACTGTGTTATGTCTCTTGATCCATGCTCCCTAAGACTACAGGAAAACATCCTGCTCCCCTTACCTATTCGGGAAGTCCTCCTCCTGCTCAGCCCTGTCAGCAGCTGGGGAAACAGCCTGCAGTGGCCCACCAGGAGTCAAGTGATTCAGTTCTTCAGCTTAGTTCACACTCAGCTCTGACTGAAGATGTTATTGTTCACTTCCAGCATGAAGTCAGCTAAACTTCAAAATAACATTCAAGTTCAGTTCTGGTTCAAGAAAAGTTAAAAAAAACAGTTCAAACTGATTTTTGGTTCAGAGTCAGTTTAACTCCCCGGTACCAGCAGTAGTCAGTAACTATTTTATCCTCTTAAATGATGAGCTTGTCTTGCCTTACAATAAGGAAATTCATTCCACTCAAATGTATGCTGAGTAGGCATCCTTAGAAATGTTCAGCTGCCCCAGCAGAGCAGGAAAGTTTCCTAGGAGCCTCCAAATTTCCCCCACGCTTCATTTATCTTCCATTCATTAATCCATAATTTCACCACTCATTTCAGCTGACTTAGAACTGGGCACAGGGTTTGCAGAAAACTTTCTAAAATCAGATGCATTACTAAAAGTCTGATTTTTTTTCCCCTCCTAGCCTTTGTTAATCTTCACCATTCATGTCACAGGGTCTGTCTAGAATTTTTGTGTTGCACAGTAAATATCTATTTTATAGAAACCCTTGTTGATTGCTGGTCTTGTTCTGCTGGGTTTTACAATCTGATCAGTTAGGAAGCATCAAAACATGATTATCTTTACCTGAGAATAATGTAAAACACAATAGGAGAGATCTGTCGCATACTTAAGCAGTTCTAGTTTAGTCATGTTTTGTCAGACATCGAACCTGGCAGAATCCACATGGTATCTCAAGGTGTCATTAACTTTAGCTATAATTAGAAAGGAAATCTGTTCTTGACTCCTGAACACTTCCACATATACCAGAAATGAATCATTAGGAGCAGCATTCATAATGAGTGATTAGAAAAATGGAATTGTCTAGTGGTCAGTGCAGAGGACTAACGAAACAGAGCTGCTGACTGAACTGATGGAAACACATCCCCAAGCTCCTCCCGCATGCATCGTGTGGCTGAATCAATAACACAGGAAAGCTCTTCGAGATCTATTAACGAGAGGCTAGAAGGTGAAAGGAATGTGGGATCTTCTCGTGGAGCCGTGACGTTACATACCTGTGAATTTACTCATATCAGGAGCAAATTTTAGCAATTATACATGAATTATGTTTGCTCCTTTCAAATCAAGTAAGTTCCAGCAGATGAGCCACTGTTTTGTTTGCTTGAAAGTTCTTTTTCTTGGTGGAATAAGAAATATAGGATAGCTTCCACAGTGAAGGATTATTACTACTAGTAATAATTTCTAATTAGATTATTAGTATTTTAAGATTTCTGGGGCAAATTATGCCAGGGAATTTTAAGCACCACTCCTCAGCAGTGAAAAAAGAAAGTAGGAAAAAGAATTCTAATTCAATGTGCATGGTTACCTGCCTGCGTGTAATCCCATTTTACTTTGAAAGAATTTTGAAAAAGATTGTCCAAAATCAGAAAGGATTGTTCAATAAACAATGAACTATGAATTTTTCCCTGCATGTTAAGAGTCCAAACATGAGCAGACACTCAAATAACAAACAGACATGTCACATAATTAAAACTGTCTAGTATAAGAGCATAGTTTGTCAAGATTAATTTTCAATCTGAAAAAACCACAAGGAATAAACTTCCTACTCATCGCTGAATAAAAATTAACCATTTAGGGTATTTGTTAAATACATTTACATTTCAAGTGTAGTTTTAAGAACATTTTAAAACAAGTCTGGAAGAATGACATAAAATACAATTATTCTTGGTTATGCTCTGTAAGTGAGATTATTGTCTTGACTCCGGCTAATTACAAAGTGATCATAAAGTGCGCGATGAAATGAAGTGGTTCCAGGACAGTCCTACACGGATCGTTGTAAACACACAGCTATGCAACAGATCTGAGCTAGCTGGAATAAAAACGTAAAACATTGTTCTGGACTCCTTTAGTAATGGCTGTCAACTTTGCTCTGCTGCGGTGGTGATATGAGTTACATTCGGTTTAGTAGCCAGCAGAGAGCCGGGCCTTTGCATCACAGAAGCACTGTCGCAATTTACACTTCTGCTGGCGGCATCAGCTCAGAGCAACGAGAAATGAGGCTGAGCAGATCCCAAAGCACACTGGACCAAAACCAGAATTCTCCACAGAGCAGTATAACAGTAAAATAATAGATTTATTACCCAAGTAAAAGAGCAGACATCGCTGCACACACCTGTGTTTCAGCCAGAACTCCTTCCTCCAGCTGAGTCTACGCAATCAAGGAAACCACTAACTCCTCCAGGTCCTTAGTTCAGATCCAGTTTAGGCTGACTGTGACTGAAATGCATCATCCCCAGCAGCTGGACAGTGGGCAGGCATGTCCCAAAAACACTCTTCCTCTCTCATTCGGGACCCTGGAGCAGGGAGCACTCCCTTTTAGTGAGACAATGAAATGCCTCCAGCCTGATGGTCTGTTTTCAGTTTCCCCACATCTCTTCCACCTCATCCCTCCTTGCTTTCTGCAGAGCCTACTATTGCAACACCATCTCTCTGAAAGGACTGGAGAAGCACATCCTCTCCCTTTTCTTCCCTTTAAACGGACACTGAAAATGTCCTTCCGAATCCTGTCTGTGTTGTTACCGCATCTTAGGCAGCCTCAAGAAGCTCCGCAACGTATGGAAGTGGACGGGACTTTCGGGTTGGAAAGGGAAGTGGCTCCAGCCAGGCTCTGCTAGGAAAGCTGCTGCCCTTCCTTAGTGCTCTGGTGTGCCCCATCCCCGTTGTCTAATGGGTGAGCAGACACACAGCCCTTCCTCTCTCCCCCTTTCTTATTTTTCTGTCCCTGCAGGATAAAGTTCCTTGAGAGAAGCCCTTAGCAACTAAAGGAGAAACTGGGCTGGGAGGAGACGGACAAAATGAGGAAGAGAAGGAAAGGAAATGATTGTGTGTGCACACACGTGTGAATTTCATTTCTTGCTTGGGTAGGAAAGAGGGAGTCAAGAAGCAGGAGAGGAAGTCAGCTGATGAATAGCTCCAGGCAAAAGAGAGAATACCTGGCAGAGTTGCTCCATACAGTAGCGTACATTTAAAAATAATTTTTAAAACTAACACATTTGGATAGGGGTATCTGTCCCCAGAGCAACCAACAACGGAAAAACAAGTAACAATAATTTTCCATTCCAATGAGCAGTGCTATAATTAGATAATAATGTTAGAAATTTAGGCCACTTTGAGGTGAAACAGGAAAGTCATGCATGCTGCCTGACAGCTAAAAAAAAAAATCACTCTGTTAATTCATTTATGGGGACTATTTCTGCAGTCAGACAGACACTTCTTTAGTAATGAAAATTCAGCAACTCCAAAGAATTATCACTGAACTAAGGAGGGAGCTTCAAGCTGAGCTCTCAAAAATCCTGTTACACCAAGGGCTGGACAGTTAGCCCCTGCTCACATCCTTGATGACCTGGTCAACAGGCATGGACTGCAAACTCTGCTCCAAGCCAGGAGTCAAGGCTGGCAAAGGGCAAGCACATTGGCCAGTGTGAGAAAACCTGCAATGGTACTGCTTGTAACACATCTGTTTCATGGCACAAGAGGATAAGTTTGTCTTAGAAAAACACTGTGTTCATTCATAAGAGGAAGAATGCCACTGGAAAAGGAATACAAAACTTATTCAGCCCATGACTGGTGTGCACAAGATGGAATCCTAATTAATATTTTTGTTTAAAAAAAGCTCAATTCTAACTCTTTATTCAGACACTATTTTGATTCAGCATTGTGTTATAGACTAAAAAATAAAAATGCAAAGACTCTAAATATCGTCTTCTCTCTAGGCGAGAGGAAATGGCCTCAAGTTGCACTAGGGAAGGTTTAGATTGGATATCAGGAAAAATTTCTTCACTGAAAGGGTTATCAAGCATTGGAACAGGCTGCCCAGGGAAGTGGTTGAGTCACCATCCCTGGAGGTATTTAAAAGACCTGTAAATGTGGCACTTAGGGACATGGTTTAGTGGTGGACTTGGCAGTGCTAGGTTAAGGATTGGGCTTGATGATCTTTAAGGTCTTTTCCAACCTAAATGATTCTATGATTCTATGACTCTCTATGTTCCTATGGTCTGGGGTACAAACTGAGATTTAGATGTGCAATTGATGCAGGCATGTGACCAGGGAAAATACTTTGGATCCCGCATAGGCATCCCCAAACTGGTTTAATTAAATAAATAGATTTAAAAAAAAAAAACAAACAGAAATTTAGATGCAGCCTTATTGTTAGTGTTTTGCAGTGGTAGCTAGTGGAGGTTCCTTTCACTGCTTCTGAGTCTTTTGGATCATTATCCAGGGATGTAAAATTTTCCATTTGCATTATAGAGAGAGCGTAAACAAAAAGTTTTTGAATCCATTCTGGGTAGATCCTTTAAGCTAAGTATTGAGGACTTGTACCCACCCTAGTAGTTCTTATTATGTTATCCCATTAACTCAGTATTTTTCTTTTCCAATTATATTCCTGCACTCAAAATTACTAAAATCTATCTGAAAAGAAGACAATAGTAACTGAACACACTGTTGGATCTGCCCAGTAGAAATAGAAATCCATGTTTTAACACGGCACGTGGATTCAGTTTGTGAGTACGGTTCGTTATCATTCACAGCAGGGTCAAGTCCATCTTCAGAGGAGCACAAGGGGCTCCGCAGTATCAGACTGAAATGTTGTTGTGCAGCTCTCTGACGTTGTGGGATTTATAAACCAATTGCTCAAGCTTTTTCTTCTTCTGCAGAGAAGTGTGCTGGGATCCAGGCAACACATGTGTGACAGATCCATGAGGCATCTGCCTACCAGTGGCACGAACAGCAACAATGCAGGCACAAGTCGTTGCATCTGTCCTACTCCTACAGGGCTTGTGTAGGTGGTTCCCAGCCCCAAAACACGCACGTAGCATCAGCAGCGAGGTCAAAGGATCTGCACCACTACACCTGCCCAGGGGCTTGTGCTGCTGCGCAAACCTCTGCTCACATGGTGACTTGTTTGATTATTAAAGTGGGCACATGCGAAGATTAGATCTGTGATAAGTTTTACATATGAATGCCCTATGGATGTTTTCACCACTCAACTTGGGAGCCCAATCTTCCAATAAAATTAACAGAGAACTGCAGGCACCTCCAGAGGGCAATCCAGAGCATATAATTAGATGGCAGCCGAGCTCCTGTTTTGGGAGTGCTGGGTTTTTCCCTGAAGACGCTCATCTCTCCCTCCACTGACTCCTTAGCAAGACTAGAGGGATGACAGCGAGTGCCCTTCCTGGGTTACATGCCCATTACCAGCCCTTATGGGCAGTAGGGGCAGTAGGGCAGCAGGCTGCCAGGACCCCCCAGCTCCTATGCACAGTAGCATCCTGTGCTGTAAAGTTTTCCATCATTAGCCTAGAGCCCTAGATACCTGACATTAGGCTGTGCAAACACGCCCTTTGCATCCTTGCTTCTCCTTGATCAACTCAGCTCAGCTGGAAAGAGAAATTAGCACACCTGTCATCAAAAATGCAACAGTGGAGGGCAACAGTTTTTGATCAGCCCAGAGCTACATACACAGTTTAGTTTGGACATTAAGAGAATTCCTAAATTTAGAGCAAACTGTCTTATAAGGGAAAATTAAGCTCAGTGGCATAGCATTATCCAAGTGTGTATTTCACCTGGGCAACCAAGCTGATGACTATATTTTTTTACGAAATTCTGCATGGACTTTCTGCAAAATGCAAATGGTCAACATCCCATTGATGAATCTCATCATGTAATTTGCATTCACTTCTTCTGCATGTTCAGAAAAATCCTGAACAATTATGAAGAGCACAGTGACACTTTAACTAAAGATCAGTTGTAATATTCTGTCCCTTTCCTACACGTTTCCTTCAGAAGAGAGGCAAAAGCAATTAAAAAAAAAGTTCTTGCTGTAATAGAGGGACTAGAAAGACAAAACAGAAAAGACAGAGGGAGGAATGCCTATAAAAATAAAATTTTGTTCCTGTCATTGTGTGGTATATTTTTATTTCCATAAAGAGGGACATAGTTGAGCATAAGTCTAAACCTTATGCTTGATAACCTTATCCAAAGTGATAAAAACATGTTGGCTTTTGTAGTTAAGAGACAAAAGCATAACCCAGTCTAAACACTGTCACTAGCCCCCTTGGACACCAAAGCACAAGTAACCAAGTATGGTAACCAAGACGAATAGGCCGGATGTAGGATTTGGCCTAGACCTGGGACTGGTGTCTCCAGAACTACAGCAAGGTATCTGGCTCAACCACTCTGAGCACAGAGTGAGAATGAGTTGCTTCAAATATCATGCAAATTGGAGGCAGAGCCAAGCTTTATCATTCCAGGGACAAGGCAGGAAGATCTACTCCTTGCCCTCCCCTTAACTCCTCCTGTCCCTTGCATTAACAAGTATACATGGGAAGGGAGAAGTCTTTCTCCTTCCAATCTCTTCTATCTATTTGCAAAATACCCACAAATAGCTTTGCAGTGGTTATGTTCCAGGCTGTTCTCCTCTCACTATTTTGCCATACCCATATCAAAGTGGCTTCTGTTTATTTGCAAACAGAGTACAGAACTAAAACCCATAGAGGAGGATAGGAACTTTTTGGTTGGGATCAAATTTTTTATTAAACATATGGTGCATGTCTCTTTGCAGATGAAACCACGCTAGATAAGAGCAACGAACTTCAGTTTCTATTTAGAGAAATGTTTTCTCTTATTGTGTCCTGTCTTTGCGTTGTTTTGAAGCTTCCTCCTTGCAAGAAAAGCTTTTACAAAGACAGTAATCAATTGGCTCATTGCAAAACTTGTAATGGCACAAAAAGCTGTGAAATGACTCAAAAGCATCTTTTAATAGTAAAACAGCTATTATCAATATAAAACTCATGGCTGGTATACTTATTAAACCACTACTGTGGGGGAAACATCACTTCTCTTACTTAAAAATGTACTTGTAAAGCAGTCTAAAAGTAGGAAGTGAATTCCCTATGAACCATGTTTGGTTCGTACTTTCCCTGCATACAGGCTGGAGTATTTAGTGAAACACATGCTTCTAAATCAGTGCAGAGCTTCTAGGTGCCAGTGTTGACTGTTACCTGACTGTAATAAAGTCATGAGCAGCAAACTCAAGGCTTAGGCCCAATTTTTTGAAGCAAATTATTGTCTAACAAACAAACTGCTCAAGCTGCAGGCGCAGAAATAGTTGCAGTCCTTTTGTGTGTCTGTGCAAAATACTTATCACCTTGGAGGCATTGCATATCTAGGAGGGGTACATGCCATCCATCACCTCTGCAGTAATGTGGCTTGTTCATATGGAAAGGACAGGGTTTGATTCAGGAAAATGTCTCAGAGTCTCCCCTCTTCTCCCCTTCCTACTCACCTCATGCACCCAGTCACAGGTCTGCAGCTAACACCCACCCAAAATTCAGGTGCCAACCATTGAGGCATGTGGGTAGCATGTTTCAAGGAGCAGTGTCTTTAAAACTGAGTTCAAACCTGAAGCAAACAGCTCAGTGCAGCTCTGCCTCTCCGCGATGAGCTGCTGTAATAAGGCACAAAAGCTGCTAACGTGATGAGCAGTCACACTGTACAGGCCATGCTCAGACAAGGTCTGCCGGATCCAGTGTTACAGGAAGAGTTACATTTATATTCTTGCAGCACTTGTACTCAGAGACCATCTAGTGAAGATCACAAGACAGGAATGGTTTAGCCTTGACATCACTGGCAATTCTAAAACTGAAAAGGGTTTGTTGTTTTTCTCCCTCCCCTGGAGAATTATTCCCAATATTTTTAAGGAACTGTCATTTCCTGTAAAATAATGTTTATGGTGGCAGGCTCTCAGTCTTTCTGGTGTTTTTTTTTCACAAGGTTATTATTTACTGTAGCTGTTCTTTGTTCTCTTGGTTTTTTTCTGACTTTCAGCAGGGCTGCCCCATGCCTTTCAAAACTGCAGAGATTTTACAGTAGAGTGGCTCAGAGTATTTTCAATCTGTTTAAAAGAATTCTGAAAATGCCATCAAACTGGGGTGTCCATTTAAAAGAGATGGTAAGATGCACATCAAAGGAAGATGATGTTTATATTATGCCCCCTTTCCATGCCCTCATCTTCCCCTACAAAAGCACTGAGCATTAAAGCAGATCCATGCCATGGACATGTTTGTTTAAATCAACACAGTCTGTGAAACCATGCTAGGTGCCTTTCAGTTTGCTGCTTTTCCTTAGATCTTCCCATAGCCACCCCACATCCTGATCACCATTAGGTCCATACAGATGGGTAGTGTTCAAGCCACACACACTCACAATGAAGAAAAAAAAAAATAGGAAGATGCTGAGGACATTGGCATGACATACTAGATTCCTATTACCAGGTGGCTTAGTTCCACCTCTGTCTCACATCTTCTGGATGAAGCTGCTGCCCAGTTGTAAACGTAAGGCAATCACACAATATCAAAATTCAGATCCAGATCTAAATTTCCCTGAAGGAACTTATATCAGCATGCCAGGTTAATCCTGGCCAGAAACCAACAGACTACACGAACATGCTCCTGAGAATAAGGAGCTGCCTCGGCATTTTCAAATCTTCTAGGCTGCAAAAGCAGCAAGAGGAAATTATTTGACCCGTTCACCCTCCTCATTAGCGATGCACTTTCCAATGGCTGCAGAAAACTGTAAGAATTGCTTATGGTGGCAAAACATGTGCAATTTGGTCATGCAGTTTGTGGTCACCAAAAGGAAATCCCATGACAACAATGACTTCAGGGAACAGGTTATGGCTCAAAGAGATGAAAGAAAGGAATGAAAGACTCAAGTTCTGTGCTTGCCCCAGGAGATAAAACATTCACCAAAAGCGTATTGTGACCAGTGACCTACTGGGGCTGAGATACCAAGTGCATTGGGTCATGAAAGGTGCTGACAGCATCTCCCCAGAATGTGGAGTTAGGGGGAATATAGGCATAATATTCTGCTAAGTTTTTACTAGGAAACGCGGAGACAGCAGGCAGTGTTCTCCCACATCCCCTCTGCTCTCTCTCACAGACACTTCCTTTGTCTGTACCAGCTGAGATATTAACAGAATATTGTTTTTCATTCCACTTCTCCTCCCTTTGGGCTTTCTATACCCCTGGTCATAGAGAATAAGGTAAATAAACCTTTAATTATATAGTCTGTCAGAATTTTTCCATACTCACCCAATTTATTAGATTTTTTTTTTGTACTTCAAATGTATTTTTACCCCCCTTCCCTTACACTTAGCATTTTTCAGTTTGTATCTGAATGTACCAATAGAAAAGAGCACGACCCTTTCCCTGCAGAAACCCAGAAACAATTCTTGCAAGACACATTTTAAGAGAATGTCAATTTTTTCCCTTTGTGTAGAAAAACTGATATTTCTATAGACCTGAAAAGTGGTCCAGAAGAGGAAGATATTTAGCATCACCTTCCAGCTGTGCAAAATATTGTAGTTTTCACATCAGAGAACCAAATGCTTGGGTTCCTTGTCGGATGACTTTCACAGAAGTAGAAAATATATTTCTTACTTTCCAAGTGGACTTAAAATGTCACTAAGTTTAAACAGTTGATACTCCACAGACCAAACTCTGAATACAGAGAGAAAATATAATTTGGTATATTAGCTTCCAGACTAGCATTACTGGAGTTTTTTGAGCTAAGTTGAATTGGTGCTGAAATGTGTATTGCTACATGACTCTAGGAAAACAGCTATTCTAGCCTTGGGGCATTTTAAACGCAGGGCGTGGAGTCAACTGACATAAATGAGTACAAAGACAGTTTCTGTGCTAAATAAGAAATGAATTCCTTATTTGTAAGCATAATGGCTCTGACACCGGGAAGATCAAATAGTAGCTCTTTTCTAGATGTATGTGCATGCATATTCTCATTCGTACCATCCAGTTTTGGATTACTCCCTCTGTGCTTACCATTCCCTGAAACTACCTCTTCTCCTTGGACGTAGTATCCTGCCAGAGACTCATCCCTGGCTGTTCCACCCTTACCCATGGAGACTTGGGATCCTGGCTTCCCTCTTCAAGCATATACACAGAAAACCCTGGGCTACTACACTTGTAAATTCACTTTCCTGAGCCCTTTCCCATGAAAACAAAGCAAATAGTGGAGAGAAGTAATTACCAAATGGAGATAGACAGAGATTTACTCTCATCAACTCATACAGACAACCTGGCCACTGAGAGAAGAATAACATTTTGTGTGCTAGCAAAGTCTTGGAGAATGAGAAATGTAACATATTT
Source organism: Mycteria americana (assembly GCF_035582795.1). NCBI lineage: Eukaryota > Metazoa > Chordata > Aves > Ciconiiformes > Ciconiidae > Mycteria > Mycteria americana. The sequence continues at coordinate 117,732,474 of NC_134366.1, read as the reverse complement.
TCCAGCAGCATGAAAGAACAGCTTTTCTCCTTTTGAGAAGAATACGTAACCTTCTTGTAAAATCCTAAGAATATATGTATTCTATTGAAATATATATTTCTCCTGTATGTATATATGTATATAGTAATGGTCTGAGAAAGTGATGACCTCTCCAGAGATTTTTGAATTCACCTAATGAAATGAGAGTTTACTGCTGCCAGCAGTGGGTAGGTCAACTATATTATGACTGCATTCAGATTCAGACTATTTCGTCGTGCCTCCCGCTCTGTGCCACTCCATTCTCCAGGAGAGGTAGTTCAGGTATAGAGCCAAAGGCACTTCCCCACTCCAGAAGCTCACTTTCAAAGTCCAACTCTTAGACGGATCCTGCTCCTACCTTCCTGCCAGCACTTGTGCCTCTACCCACCAAAATACTGCTTTTGGCTAAAAGCAGGAGGCAATGGAGGCTGAAAGTACCAGCCTCCCACCTCCCCACTTCCCCAGTGTGCCTGTCCCTGCACACCGCTCCCCAAAACCACAGAGAGGCAGGGCAGAAGCAGGTACAGGGATTGCAATTGCTTTTTTGTAATGACTTGTGAGTCTGCTTTGGTCTCCCTGTCTAGAGCTGCCTGAAGGAGTTGCGTCACCATGATTCCGAATCCCATTTCAGCCTGTTGTTATGAGCAAGTGGTCCCTACGTGACCCTCTCCCTGTCCATCTCCAGCCTGGAGCAGGCAATCCCTCTGTAGTGGATGTGTGGAGTTCATTCCTCAGCCTCAGCCCTGCTGCACCTTTCAAAGCCTTTGCAGAAAGGAGCTAAGAGACAGATGACCACAGGCTGCTTGCTCTGGTGTTCAAAAGCCTGCACTTGGATAAGGAAAAGGATTTGTGAGATCAGGGACACTTTGCTCAGTCAAAATGAACCCATTAGATACAGTTCATATATTGCCAAATTTAACAAAATGTACGCAAGAGACGGGCACTTGGCTTCCCTGACCCGCTGTAAAGGCCTTCATTGTGCTGCTGCTGGCGTTACCGGCCCTAGCCAGAATGTCTGTGTTCCCACAAGGGAGTTTCCTACCCACAACTCCTGTGGAAAATAGAGTTCAGTGGAGTGGCCAGAGGGGACCAGGCAGAAGTGGTGGGGAGCCTGAGCACTCACCACGTCCTTTCCCAGAAGCTGTGATACAGCAGCTATGGACTCACTTGCAAGGGCGCTTTCTGGTATTGGCAATAGTGGGAGAGCAGAAACCAGCGCAGCCGTGATGGCAAGGAGCGGGGCCATAGCTACCAATGAAACAGGACAAATGCCCAGGTATTGCGTCAAATGTTACATGGGTGACACCAGTGATCCTAGTTCAGGGACAAGCCTGAAACCACTGACAGAGTGGCACAGAAGAAATCTCAAGATGAAAACCCCACCCTTCTCTTCTTTAAACCTCCCTGTCTTCTCCAAGGGCCCAGGTATCTGCCATAAACACCACAGGCAGGCAGCAGTGCTGCCATTGAGAACATTATTAACTAGGTTATTGTTGTGCCCATTGGAGCAGAGCATAGAGAATTCACTGAATTTTTGGCTTTAGCCCCAGTCTTTTGGTGGAGGAGGAGAATGGCGGTGAATAAAAATATCTTGGAAACCAACTGGCTCGATAAGAAGAGCCTTGTAGGAGACAGAGAGTAGCTCATGCTCAGTGCTTGATTCTCCCCCTCCGCTGAATACTTTGACTGCACAGTCCTGACTGCGTGGTCAGGAATGAAATGCCTTTGCTGTCAGGCAGCTTGAGGGCCATCCAGCTCATAGTCTGGCATTCCCAGGTTAAGAAGGCTGCAAGAGACCTTCTGCTACTTGAGTCCATTTTTAGAACAGAGGCACTGCTCCCCGTCACCATCACTGGGACGTCTTTGGATTGTCAACAGGCAAGGACATAAAATAGACTAACACCTTGCTGCCATGACACGCATGAATTTCCGTGGTGTGCAAAAGTTCTTAATTTGAGGGATATTGAAAATGAATATATCAATCCCTTTGTGCTGAATCCTCATCTGAAAGCAGATTTTAAAAATAAATCAGCCACGCTGGAGACTCAGCTGTCATAATTTGCTATTATGTAAAAAACATATGCACACAGAAACAACTTTCAGACTGTTACTCTCCTTTTTGCATTTTTTATATCCTCAAGTGCACAATAAAACCCAAATAACAGGTAAATTTTTAGGGAAAAAAAAAGAAAAAAAGGAAGCTGGCCTCATGTCTTATTGTATCTGGATCTTTTCAGAGGAAATGCTATAAATTGCACATGTGACTGTGTAAGCATGCTATCAGTGCCCACTGAAAACTGGGTCCTAAAGAGAAGAACGGGTTTATTTCATGCACTACTTTGCTGCAAATGTATAATATGTTCTTCATTGTTTTTCTTCATTATTATCAAATCCACTAGGGTTAAAACCTTAGGCAGTAAGGTGAAAGCCAGAAATGAGAAAGGCAAGAGGAGGAAGAAATCCTAAAGGACCAAACTGAGTGGGTGTTAGCTGGGCAACACTCCTGCCTGGTGGCTCCTAAAAAAAACCCTAGCTCTTTGCAACGGTGAAAGTTTAGCATGAAAGATGTTCTCACACCACAGAGATGCTGAATTAAGGAAGAAGCTGGGGAGTCTGACTGGCCTGTCAAGACTGGTGGCTAGAAAGGAGATAAAACAGAAACAGAGAGAGGCAAGAAAAGGATATTCATCTCTCCTCAGGGCTGTTCTGTGCAGTTTTCAGCCAGCATTGAATAAATAATTCTCAAAAAGAGGTCTCCTGGGCACTCCAGTGCCCCATTCTCAGTGATCCTTCTAGGCAAAGGTTTGGCAGATGGTTACCTTGGGGAATCCGTCATCTTAATGTGCGTGGAGACACCCAGGGTACATCCGGGGCATCTATCACAGTCCTACTGCTACAGCACTACGTGATTCTGTGCAAAGAATAGCTAAGGAGGGAAATCTGTCTTCACTAAGCTGCACAGGAGTATAACAAAATAATACTTAAGGCCTGCGCGATGCAGTCACTGTAACAATTTGTGATCATATTTGGCTGTTCTCACATCTTATCTTAAAACTTAGAAGCTTTCCTACATCTGCTCTTAGGAAACAGACAGTCTGACGTGATTGTGTCTAAGGAGCCGCATGCTGGGAAAAATAAGCACTCTTTCAACAAGTTGTAACAGCCTCCAGCTATCCCAGTTATCAGACTGAATCAATATGAATTAAAGACTGCCATCACACTTAAGCCAATGTAGAAGCACACACTAACCGCGTCCTTGCAGGATAGCTTTGGTGCTATGTTGTTGAAGCGTATGTCATGCTTAGAGCACTCTGCATCCTGAAATTCCCCAACTCCAGCTTCTCTTTTGAACTCACAAGTTGTAACTGAAACCAACAAAAAGCTCTATTAAACATTATCCTTACCTAATTGAATATATTAGTTGTATATAGCAATTACATTCTCCTTTTTACAGTATAGTAAAGCACTTATGGTATAATAAAATCTACCACACCGTGCTCAACAGCCCAGTGTGTCGAGCAATTCAGTTTTTAGTGCCTCGTGTAGGTTAGGAATTGATTTTAATTGCCTGGCGTAAATCACACAGTCCTACTGTAGAGACCCTTATTATTTCACAGACAGGGCTGGTTTTAATCCTATATATTCATGGGGAATAAGAGGGAAGCAGAATGAAAAGAAAATCACCTTCTGAAAATTTACTTCTGAGGAAGAGAGATTTGTTCCGAATTCAATGCAAATTTAACAAATGCCGTGCACATTAGTCAGTATAATTGTCATAAGCACAGTAGTAAAGAAAACTCTGTACATCACCACTAAACCTCAGGCACTGTAACTGTTTAAAGAAGTAAACCTTGACAAACTATGTGAGACTTACAGCAAAGAGAATTTGCAGTACAGATAGACATTTCCTCTGCTTACACATTGTCCTGCGCTCTCTGCCTATCACAGCCAGAAATAATATCTCCATGTATTTTGCATGTATGTTTGGATTTACAAAGCATGCGAGATGGAAGCATTCTCTGATGAAGTTTGGCTCCGATTTGTAGATGTTCTGTGCCAATGCAGTTTAGTCATTGGTCTTAGTAGTAACTTAAATAAAACAAAAACTAAACCTAAAATCAAACCAAAACATCCTGTGTTTAAAAAAAAAAAAAGCATGCAAAGTTGAAAATGGATTTGGAGTTAGTGCCCTAATTATTAAGCCTTCTTTATAAAATTTTGATGTCCAGAAAAATATCTAGCATTTTAAAGAGTGAAATTGAAGTGGAAATGGTATGCATATGATTGTGAGCCACCACCCAGTCAGTACATTGATGGTGATACCATTTTTTGTCTATACCACACAATAGTTCCTGGGGGAATGTGAAGATTACAGGAAAGAGATTTGCACCTCGTGTCTTCGAACACCTAGGTCCCAAATTCAGGCCCACTCAATATTGATTTGCCTTTTGGTACAAATATCAGTCCTGACACTTAATGTCTGCAGGAGTAAACTAAGTCCCCTCAGCACTGCAGCATTCTGATGTATCATTACCGTTTGCATGAGGAAGAAGCAGAAGATGAGCACTCAGATACCACAGAAGTGAGTTCAATGTAAGAGTCAAAAGGAACATTTAGGGTGGTAGAAATGGATATCTTATATTTGATTTAGTTATCAGACTTTATAACTTCAAAGTTATACTTAAAGGCTCAAAGCCTTTTTTATGTAAACAAAGGAAACATCATTCAGTTAAAAAAACTGAAATAATTTGCAGAGGAAACTGGAAAATCATTTACATGTAATTAATTCCATAAATTTACCAGTTCTCAAAATGTTTAATTATTGCTCTCAGCATTTTTGAAGACCTCTTATTTTCATTATTGGACTATCAGCTGCACGTTTATCAAGTCTGGAAAGTCTAGGTCATCATTTTTAAAACCACATTATACAAGGGAAAGTTAACCACCACACACAAACTGGCTTTCAAAGTTCATGGTGCTGTTATAAAGGTCATGGTGATACTTAGTGAAAATTGAATCATGCAGAAGTCAATACAAAAAGACATATTGTCTTCCTTCAATAAGGAGCTTTTAATGCTGTGCCAGTTTATTTACCATCAAACTCTGCACAGTCAGCAAGCTAATACAGAATTTAGGATTTATGGGCCCTTTAATTCAGCATAGAAAAAATAGTTGGAAAGTGACAGACTAATAGGCCAATTATCTGAGGAATATTTTGTTTATTTGGCAGAAATTACAAGGAGATGCATCATAAAAATACCTTCAGTAACCAATTTATTCCTATATTAAAATAATCTCATTCACAACTACTGTGCTACAGAAAATACCATTAAAATGTTCAAAGTTCTTCCCTGATGCCAAACAAAAATGCTTAACCAGGGCAATATACAATATTAATATTGTTTTATGGTCAATTTATGTCTAGACACAAGCAATAAGAAGTGGAAGGATACTACAGAAATTACAGCTTCTACACAGGAAACAGGAACAAAGCCCCAAAGGATTGTGTCCGCATTTGTCTTATTCCAGATTTAGAAATTATTATTTTTTTCCCTATTAGGTATGGATCTAAAATATGAGCTGTTTTCTTTGCATGAATGAACTCTGGAGAGGGAACAGTCTGACAGTTTTTTGATTAAAAAATACCTGAATAAGATTTTGCCTTTTTTATTTAGCTAACATAACCTAATTGTACTGCATTTCATACTGGCTAACAAATGAACTTCATGAAACTAACCACAAGTGTTCATAGATCCTGACTTAATAACACAATGTAAAAGACCACAAACATCATTTAATTTAGAAGTTCAAGTTCTGCTGAAAATTAAAAAAGGCCACTAAGTCTCTAAAGCCACCCAAAAAATGGTATCCCCACGTTTTCTGATTCTACAGGCTTTGGCATGAGACCTGAAAGTTTAAGCCCTGTTTTTTAAATTTAGGGACTTTTTTTAGAGCATTTATGCATTAATAATCATAGGAGGGCATTACAGTTCCAGTATGAAAGAAAATAATAAAATCCCAATATATATTTCTGTCCTGGTTTCAGCTGGGATAGTTAATTTTCTTCCTCATAGCTGATATAATGCTGTGTTTGGGATTTAGCACTCGAATAATGTGGTAACACACTGATGGTTTAGTTGTTGCTAAGCAGTGTCTACACGAAGTCAAGGACTTTTCAGCTTCCCATGCTCTGCCAGGTGCACAAGAAGCTGGGAGGGGGCACAGCCAAGACAGTTGATGCAAACTGGCCAAAGGGCTATTCCATACCATATGACGTCATGCTCAGTACATAAAATGGGGGGAGTTGGCCAGGCAGCAGTGATTGCTGCTCAGGGACTGGCTGGGTGGTGGTGACTGGTCAGTGGGTGGTGAGCGATTGCATCACTTGTTTTTCCTGGGTTTTGTTCCTCTCTCTCTCTTTTGTTGTTTCCCTTTTCATTATTATTATTATTATTATTATTATTATTATTATTATTATATTTCAAATATTAAACTGTTCTTATCTCAACCCACAAGTTTTCTCACTTTTACCCTTCCGATTCTCTCCCCCCCTCCCACTGGGGGGGAGTGAGCTAGTGGCTGGGTGGTGCTTAGTTGCCGGCTGGGGTTAAACCACAACAATTTCACATATAATTAATCCAATACATTATCTCCTCTGGGCATTGACTTTACTAAAAATAATATAGATAAGGAGGTAGTAACTGCACAATCGCCTCAGTAGGTCATGGGAAAAATGTTATTAGAAAACAATACTTTATTCTCGGGATTTTCTGAAATGACTAGTGACTCTGCATGCCTTAATTTGGGTCATTTATCACTATTTAGGCATAAGGGTTTTCATTGTTAGAAAATGTGCTATTCATTTTCTAAAACCAAGATTCTTCAAGATAGAAGAAGCCGGACATTGGGAAATTAAGACACATGCATCACTTTTAAAGTTCTTGGCTGAAATTTTAGTTTCAGTTGGGAAAAGAAAGAAAAAATCATAAACTAATTCCAGTGGCCACTGTATAACCTTTGGACTTCCTTAGACCTAGCTTGTTCCCATGTACAAGTTCCCAGGAAACCAAGATATTTCATTCTTAGCAGATTACAATGAATTCTTATTAAAAAGTTACTTGTTTTCTTCCAAGAACTCAAATTTTGGATCAGTTGCTGAGATACAGTGGCCAGTGCTATCCTGTCCAATTTGTGCTCCTTGGACTGTTAGTCTCAAGAATAGTGTTTGCTTAAAGGAACTATAAATCAAAATAACATGCAAGCTTAAAGAAAATGTTAATACTAAATTTGTCTGATTTTTTTTTAAGTTCTGAAGGGGTTTTTTTAAGATTTTTTTCTGAAGTTCAATTTTCCACTTACCAAAGGAAATGCCAGCAGACAGGGAACTACACAGTGTCACAGCTTTGTTTTTTCATTTGTGGTTAATGGAGAAGGTTAAAAGAATTATTCCTGTGGTTTAAGCAAATGAATCAAATTGTCCTTTTATTGAAATATAATTGTAGGTATAATGTACAGAAAATCAGACTGCTGAAGTGATCCCACACTAAAACAGTGGTTTGATAGCTTTCTCTCCTGCTTTTATGTGCCTGCAATAAAGTCATTTTTTTATGAGGCAACAGAGACACACTTTCACTAATCTACAAGATGCTTCATAGCTGGGACAAATAATTTATGGATCTTTATTTCTCACAGCGGCAAATCTCTTACTGTCCATAGGTCACAGAATCATTTAGGTTGGAAGAAACTTGTTGAGATCACCTAGTCCAACCCCCAGGACCAGGGCCAAATCTGATATAGATTATCAGGTCAGACATTAATACTAGAACTGCTATCCACTGCAACAGGGGGGAGACGAAGGTAGGAGCTTTTTAAAAAATATAAGGCAATGATTTTATGTTTTCAGACTGAATCTGATGTACAATGCTAACACAATAACAGGTATTATTCATTTGGAGATACAAAGCATAAACCAAAAGGGATTTCACTATTATGCCATATAATGTATCCATGCTAAATAAAAAACTAAGTCCTCTCTCTTTGACCTTTATCTCCTTCCTTGTATCTGCAGGTAATTGTGCTGATTTTAAGCATGCTTCTGCTGTCTGTGACCTGGCTCTTCAGTACACCAGCTCTCCCTCATGCAGCAATCCCATTTATCTCATATGGCTCACAGTAGCCCATTTCCACTTGCTGGAGTGGCAGAGAGGGTACAGCAAGGAAATATATGGGCCAGGACGTAGGCATAGAAATGAAAGCAATTTTCTTGAGAACCCATAGAAATGCAACAGAATGAGATGAAAAAATTCCTCAATTTATGCAGAACCCTCCTGCTGTTATACTAACAGTTGTCCATTGTATCTTTCAGTACAGCTATTGTCTGCCTTTTCCCTTAGCAAAACCTTTGATTATGGTATTCCACGCACAACTTAGGAATGTGGTGATTCACAGATACAGGTCAAATCACCAATCTTCTTTTAAAAAATTAAAGGTAAAAGTACGCAATAATGTAAAAGACTTACATCTTTTACAGGGGCACTGGGTGATTTTCTAGAATAACAGTATATAGTCATCAGTGAGGGGGGATGGGAAACAGGGCTGACATATTCAGCTTTGGTACGCCAAAACTTTCAATAAACACACTTTTCAGTAAGCTCCAGTTCTGGAAAGGAACCTCTACATAGCACAGAAAGAGTATAAGTACTTTTACACTGAATGACTGAAAAAATGCATTTGTGAAGTAAAGGATCTAGAAGGGGGAAACAAAGAGATAAAGAGGTGCCTCTCACCAGGGCATTTTTATATGCAAACATTTAATGAAGAGCCTATGGGCAAGTGCCTCTAATATAAAAAGGGAGACAGAAAGAAACTTTGAGTACAGAACTGTTCACTGAAATTAGTTCATGTGTATTACATGAGAGCTTTTTCAGTCTGTTTTCACAAAGTAAGTTTGCAACAATAAAAAGGTGGCAGAAACAAGGACAGGGAAAGAGAAAATGCCTTACAGTAACAGCTTTAAAGGATTTAAAGATTTTCTGTCTTGGTTTCAGGCAGGCAGTTCTGCTTTTGCCCGGAGACAAGTGAAAGCAGAGCTCAGTTCTGCAAGTGTCTGCCCCAGACGAGGGAGCACAGCCCTGACTTCTTGTCACTCCTCTGTGCATCGCAGGCGGGAACCGCGGGACCACCGCCAAATGAGAGCGGTCCTTAGCAATGTGACTACTGTCATGGCTAGAAACCAGGCAGTGTCTTGGCAAGTTTCCCCATGCTACTCTGTCTTAAGTGCCTCATATGAAAGGGGTATTTTTTTACCAGGGAAAGACCAGCTCTGTCCATGTGCCTAATGAACTCCCAATTCCTTCAAAGAGGCTGTTGACACAGCTGCCAATTAACGCCATTTGTGATGTACACAAATGACTACAAAGTCTTTACACAGGCCAAACAGCACGTGGACTTTCACTCATTACTGTCATAGGTTAAATTTAAGCTGGTGACAGGGAACAGATGTGAAAGGTTGTTTAATCTTGAGCTTTTCCATCCAGTGCTGGAAGTATTTCCAGGGATTTTTTTGAGGGCTATAGACCCAGTTTATACTGCTGAAAAAATGATCAAGGTCACCAAAGGTCTGTGTTTTGACAGTGTCCAAACAAAAGCCACTCTTTCCTGAGCACCTTTGACATAACCTTTCTCCAAATCACTTGAGGTATTATTCTGCCATACAGAAGCTGAAGGAAGACTGTCAGTGTCTATGTCTCTGCACTGATCAGCCTCCCAGGATGAGAGGAGGCGAATGCCACAGAGACCTCAGGAGCCTTCGTTATTGTTGTGTGAGTCATCAAGAGTCAAAGGAAAAGGAGATGGATCTTCCATCCTACTGAAATGCATGTGGAAGTGGCAGGCAGGGCTAGTTTCTTCCAGTGTTCCCACCTCAGAAGCCCCAGGTCCCTCTAGGACACTCCTGTCACCTCCCCAGCTGATCTATGAGCACAGAGCATCTACAGCCATGTTCTCAGGATGCATTACCACTGCTGTGCCTGTGCTTCAGCCTCAAAATCCCTCCCTCTCTGGTTCAGTGTTAACCTTAATATGTGTCTGAATAGAGACATGAATTTCCTCTTCTGTCTTCCTGTAATTTGTGAATCCTCATATATCCATAAAGATAAATATATTATAAGATCCAGCATCTTTTACACTGAGCAAACAATCCCATGCTGACTAATTACCCAGTTTCTTAATGTGTGATATTCAGTAATTGCATGCACAGGGAGGTGATGGTCTGTTGTTCTTTAAAAAATGGAGGAAGGATTAATGCATACATGTCACCTCCATTCCAAACACTTGAACAACAGATATCAATGTAAAAGAGGAGAGATCTCGACCCACTGCCTTCAGACAGGGCCAGGTGTCTACTACACCCTTCCAAAGCTGTTTGCACTTCTGAACTCTGCAGCTGTTAGTAGCTCCCCACAATCATCTCACCAAGCTGCTTCCATGCACATCTGTGTCTGACAGGCTTAATTCTCCAGAGTACTTGAAAAAACATACAGGATGCAGAGATACCATTAATAGGTGTTCAGCTGGTGAGACTGATGTTTTCTTTCTTGATCAACATCAAGTGTTTTCCTGGGAAAACAACATTTTCCTGCTGTTAGATTCTATGTACAGAAACAGAAAAGGGAAGTAGGTGAAAACTAGTAAAAGCATACAGGAAGGTAAACTGTGCTGTTCTGTGGGTCTCATTTCAGGTTGATCTGCTGTATTGTAAGTTCACAAGAAACCTTCTGGAGTAAGACTATGAAAAAATATACCAGAAAAATCAGATCTAATAGAGAGAAGCGGACCACAATTTATACCTCTTTTGCTCTATTAAAACACATTAGGGCTATTTCTGCTATTTCCTGGCTGTTTTGAAGATGAAGCCGCTCACATCAATGAATCTCTCCCTGATGCATTGATTTCATTTTACTTTGTTTCTTTTACTGGCAACCAGGTTAAAACACATATTTACACATTAATTTCTAAGATCTTTGGCTCAGGCAAACTAATCTACATCGATAGAAAAGCAAACAGCCAACAAATGGATTATAGAGCAGTTGCCAAAGGTTCAGACTTGTTGCTGAATAATTTTTTCCTTTCAGTTTGGATACCAGCCCACGGTCCTGAAAGTTTACACGGCAAGTATAAACAATGACCTCCACTTTGTCTATGCTATTGTAAGCACAACAGTGAAATCAACAAAATAATTTTGCTCAAAATCAGCTTTCCATCTTGGTTAAAATCCATACATTGATTTTCATAGAATCACAGAATAATTTAAGTGGAAAGGGACCTCTAGTCCAACCCCCAGCCCAAAGCAAGGCCAGCCTCAAAGTTAGACCAGGTTTCCCAGGGCTGTCTCCAGTCAAGTTTTTACTGTCTCCAAGGATCGAAATTCCACAGTCTCTGTGCAGCCTGCTCCAGTGTTTGATGACTCTCATTATAAAAAAAAAAAATCCTAATATCTAATTGGAATTTCTGTTGTTGCAGCTTTTGTCCATTGCCTCTTGTCCTTTCACTGTGTGCCTCCAAAAAGAGTATGGCTTCATCTTCCTTATAACCAGACATTAGGTAACTGAACACAGCAATAAGATCCTCCCTTGGCCTTCCCTTCCTCAGACTGAAAAAACAGATCTCTCGGCAGCATTTCCCACATCAAGGGCCCCAGCCCCCAGCCATCTTGGTGGCCCTCTGCTGAACTCATTCCAGTAAGTTAATAGCTTTTTGCTACCATCTATGCCTACTGTATCTTGGTACTTTTCATAAATACTTATGGTAATCTAACGTGGTGAAAATGGTTTTATGTTTAAATCTGTGGGGGAATCTGGTACTAATAACAAATGAATGATCATTGGTAGCAGCCAGATATTTTGCAAACAGAATCTTAGTTCACTTCTTTCCTGTATATGCCAGTACACCATAGCACATCCAGTCCAGATGTGTCCTGAGAAGACCGGACACACATGAAGTTCTTTGGCAATTAGTTATGTAAAGTTAGCCAGTGTATGACAAGTCAACTCTGTAGGTTAAAGGCAGGTGAAATTATCATCTTATTATTAAATTATGGATTTTAACAAGCAGTTGGCCCTCATTACATCATGTATCACAAAAAATACGATGTCCCAATGAGAAATACAGCAAAACTGAAACCCAGACCTCTCAGAAACAGAAAGTAAGAAGCTAGAACTGGTGTTGCGGGGCAGAACATAGATGTATTTTGATCCTGCAAATGCTTACCAGTTCTTGCCAGGTATGACTATTCTGTAACATTTGTCAACAAATTAAAAACCAAATTAAAGACTCATTTAAAATTGTGTGTGAAACAGTTCTTCACTGGTTGTGGAATGGCCTATTAATACACCCCATCTAAATTCTATGATTCATATTTCCACAGATAACACAACATATGCAATTGTGCTAATAAAATACAGACATAATTTTCTAACATGGTCTGGCAATAATAAAACATTATAGTTTGAACAATGGATCAGTGTTAAGGCGATTGCAACTCTCTGCTGCAGTTCAGTTCTCTTTTGCCAGCTATGGTATAGCAGTGACTAAACAGAAAGCAATTCCCGTATATTAGGCACTTTGAGACCAGCTATTGGAGCCAAATGGTGCAGTTAACCAAGGGATAGCATGCAAAAACAAAGACATTTTTCATAATTTCATCGCTATGAAAAAAATTTTGCCCTGAGGACTACACTAAATTTTGTTTATTTGCTTTTTGGGTGTGTTTAGTAATATTTTACATTAGTGAAAGACTGAAACCATCTATGCTGGGTTCATTTCTATCCAGCTAGGAAACGCATGTTGTCTGCATTAGAAATCCCAGACTCCTAAAAAAAGCTGTGTTTTCATCAAAGTGCAGGAAAATGCTGAAGACCTGTTTTCTTCTCTCTTGTGCAAACAAATTTGTCTTAAATTCAGGCACTAAATTACTGCTGATGGTTAAGTTCATGTTTTAAAATCTTTTCAGATGTGTTGTTACCTGGTACAGTCTACATAGACTTAGTCTCTTTACTACTGCTTCTGTGTGAGCTGTGAGCTTGTGGTTAGAATGTCAGCCACGGTTTCTATGCACTTATTATTTTAATGGATGCAACGAACACAGATCTTTTCTTACGTCTCTGACCTCACATTGCTCCATTACCTTTACAATTTAATCAAGTAAAAAAGGGGAAAAAAAAAACCCAGCCCAACTCCTTCGAGCTTTTTATCAATGTCAGACTGGAAATTACTTTTAGAGAATGTTGTGTTCACTTCATAAATTGTAAATATATTTAATTATCAATTGCTCAGAAAAGCAAAAATTAGAGTACCATTTAAATTACATTTTCACCACTATTCATTAAGAAATAGCCAGACCTGATGTAGATGTTCCTGCATACTTCATAAAAAATAATTATCTGACATTTTTCTTTCTTTTCATTGGTTGATGGGTACTCCAACAAACAGAATTATCTCGTGCAAAAAGAGAGCCCCCTTTCTCATTGATTTGCATTGTTTTGAAAAAGACTCAATATATTAAAATATGAGAAGAGTAGAATTTAATTCCAAGGAATATGAAGAGATGGTACGACCATGAGCACACTTTTCAAATATCTACCTTCTTTTAGTGATGAAACTCCTGAAGGAGGGACTATAGTTTCTTCAAGAGTATTTTCTGAATATTTACTCAAGATGACACTTCTGAAGAATTTGATTCAAGTTTCACAGGTCTCTGACTCGGAAAGAAAATAAATTTCATGTCTTGATTATATGTTGGCATCTGAAACAGAACAGCAAGGCAGAAAGGTAAGCTTCACTCATTTGAAACTGCCATTAATATCAGAAAAAAATATGTAAAAAGCAAAAAGAAAAATTACAGAGACAACTTTCTTACTTCTTGCAGATTTTTTTACAAAAGGATTTTTTTTCCATTTTCCCCCAAAGAAAAAATATTTACACCTCTAGACTTCTGAGAGGGAATTCTTCACATTATAGAGGAAGACAATTTCCTTTTTGCTATTATAATCTAAGAAGCAAAACAAATGCTTTGCTTATAAACAATTATATGTTTGTCACATTTCATGAAAATCCATATCTGTCCCTGCTTCAAATTTAACCCTTAAAAGAGGTCTCCAGCTCAAACTACAGCTTCCTTAGCTGATGTCTGGTCTAGCATAAACACATTGTTTACAGTCTATTTATTTGGTCAATTTTACACAGAAAATTATTTTGGAAATATGATATTACCTGCTAAACTAAAACCTTAAAAAATAAAATTGCAAAAACTCAAGTATTGTGGTAAATGTCCAGAATGTCAAAACTTCAAATAATAAAACTAGGCTGCTGAAAAAGCTTTGATTACTAGGGCAAGAGAGCTTTATTCTATGTATACAGTGCATAAAATTCTTGCTAAAACTAGCAGAATTTTTTGCAATCACATCACAAACCCTCCATATGAGATGAAAATATATACACTAAACAGTTAGCCCTATGCCAAGCAAATATTCATGAAACCACGTGAAGTACTAGGAGTTTGACTAACTGCTTCTACATGGTAACAATCATAAATTCTTATGGTAATGTCAAAAGAACATCAACATGGAAAGGACTCGAAAGACCTCAATTTTCAAAATGAAAATTCAGTGCTACTTTTGTTTTACAACTTTAATTAGACATCGCTATCAAGTATCTATGATACTGTTAAGTATCATTGCATGCTAAGATACTAAGTTTCAAATGGAAAATTGAAAATGTACCATACATTTTACAGTGGCATTAATTCAAGATAAGAGTTTAAAAAAATGGTTATATGTGGATGTGTATTGACATTAGATCACTATTAGAATTTAAATACAGACTAGATAGATACAGATTCCGATTCAATTAAATCACAAACATCTCTATCTTACCCCTCAAAGCTCAGGGTTTCTTCACAGCTGCTTCATTTCAGTGTATGAGGGAGAGAAGGACCTATTTCTAACTATGCAGTAGTGCTGGATCCAAAATTTCCACATGTTTGGATCCAACATTTGGGTCCTGGCCCACTTTTGCAACATGTCAGAGCAAAGCCATGAGATATTGAGTAAAAGGGGATTCTGGGATTCAAAAAAAAAAAGCATTTTAAAACTTAATTAGAAATATTATGAGTTATCCCCTCTGCATTATACACGTTATTTCAGTATGTGTCCCAGGCATGACCCCCTTCCTGATCAAAACATTTTAGAAAGGGACTGGGCTACTGAAGTATCTGTGGGCATTTTGGTGATTCTGTTCTCTGTGGCAGAAATGCTGAGCAAATGCTTTATTTATAACCTTTTTCTAATATCTCACCTACCACAAAAATAATGTTTGGGCAAAATTCTCAAGAATGCATATTGGTTTTTAAATCAAAGTGTTTCTGCTAACTGATCATATTTCAGTAAGTGCTTCTGACGAACTTTTAAGATAGACAAGTTGATAAAGTGTTTAAAATGTATTTACTTAGGATTTATAACCCACAACTTCCCTACTGGTATATACTAATGGGATATTTCATTTAGTTTAAACTCATTTTTATGCTAGAGTAATGATCTCATGCTAAACTAAAGTGAATGTGAGAATACACCATTGCAATATGATATCACTGTAGCACCGTGACTCCGTCCAAGCCTAGCCTGTATGATGATGCAATTGTGATGGCAGAGCAGCTCCAGTGAAAGTCTATGAAGACCTTCATTATGACATTAAAAAAACCCCAGAGACAATCCAGGTCAGTCAGTGTTTTAAAAGGCAGTTAATGTTAAGCAGTTATCATTAGTGTTTGATTTACACATGCTTCACTTAACTACTGACATTCCGCATGCCACATCTTCTATTTCTCACCATCACATGTAAATGGTCTGCCGGTTATGACTGTAAAGCCGTGATCAAAGGCATAACGAAGATTTGTCTTTGGGCCTAAGCAAAGTTGTAATCCTGGCTTCTAGAACTGAAATGCCATTGCAGCTAACTATCTGTATGGCACCTCCTCATATCTAATATCTTGAGATACACTAGATGATGAACATTCTTTACTGAATATTCTAGTATTTTCCAGCTTCTGAAGTACATGTGCAGGCTTTTCAGACAAGCATGTTACCTACTTTCCGATTCTTGTCAAAATAATCTCCTTATGTTTTTGTACACCCATACAAAAATATAAAATCTTCTTGCTCAACATTTTATTCCAAGGAAAATACAGTTATCTCCCAGACGGTCTTTGAAATGGTGAAAACTCAGTACAGTTTAACCGATGATTTGAATTTCCTAAATATTGCATATTTTACTGCAAATAAAAGGATATTAAATGAAAACTGCACTCTGGAGTATAGTTCTTTTGGTACTTTATTGTCTACATCCGTACAGAGGAGCTAATATAAAAATTGGAAATGTGACATAATGGAATTAAAGTGCAGTCAAGCTAGGTAATATTGGAAATTTTTCTGCAAAGTGAAAAATGAATTTGATTAAAATCAGCCCTTAACTGAAAAGTATAGGTCAGCTCCAAAAAGTGACTAAAAATGAAATTGAATTATGGTACCTCAGTGACCGCTAGCAAATGCACCATGTTATAGCTAAAGGCATAGATTCCAGACCTGTCAAAGGAAACAAAAACCCTGGGAGTTCTTGAGTGCATCCCACAGGTATGCATGTGTATTTTTTATGAGAAATAAAGATCCATTCCAATAGCTGCATGTAAGTGTAACAAATCAGCTCAGCAATTACAGAGTATGTTAAACAACTATGCTGTCAACAGAAAACTTTTATATGACAAGTCTCTCCTCCATATCTATTTGTTGCTACAGGAATAAGAACAAACTAAAAGGAACCCCAGACATATTTTTATTACTAAGACTTCCTTTGAAGTTTTATTCTAAACTAATAAGAAAATTATCTGTGTTGAGTGATGTCATTGTGATGTTTTCTGACTTTCTCAAAACACCTCAGAACAGTCTTTGAATTGTACTGCAAGAGCTTAGAATGTTTTGCAGATGAAAGTACCACTGCAGAATTCACATGGAAAAGAATTTCTACTTTATTTCACCATTTTCTGTATGGCAATCACTAGCTGAGAATAAACAAAAAATATCTCTAATTTGTCTCAAAGCAAGCGATGGAGTTTTAGGAGTCCTGCTAATTTCTTTAAACTTTGCCCTAAGCTAACACTAATTTAAAAATTGAAATTTTCCAGAAAACTTATTCTTTCTTCAAAAACTCTTCTTCATGGGGAAAACTTCCAAGTATCAATGAAAAAAATATGCCTTTATTTACAATTATCAAAAACTAGCATTATTTGCCTTGGAGCAATTTTAGCAAAAACAACAAAAACATTTTCCAGGTTTTTTTCCATTAAGGAAAAAATATTCTCTGTTTCATTTTACCATCTCAAAGGCCATGTCCATGTAAATGCACAGTCTAGAATGAAAACGAATGGAAGGGAAAAGCAAGTCATTCTCTCTGAGTAACTAATTTAAATCATGTAAGAGAGTGTTGGTTCTTGCTAATAGCTAGGAAATAAAACTCATGTTGTGACAGCCAACTAATATGCCACAACAGCTGCGGATTTTAAAAGTATGCAAATCTATTTTAACTAGATGAAGATTTTTGCAGAAAATGTTTGCATCTTTGTTGAGGTTGGTAATGTCATGTCTCATAATCTTATACAATTACATTTAGGTCATCCAATGAAGGTGACATTTTTTTGTCACTTAAGCTATATAAGCACAGATGCACAGAACTCTATGATGTACCTCACTTAGTTGTAAGTGCTGTATTTTACTAATATCAACCCATCTCAGTAACAAGATGTATCAATGGCTGATTGAAAGAAACGATGAACACATTATTCATAATTTTATAACATTGAGTATGCTATCCTGAAGGTATTTAAGCTCTTTGCATAAAACGGTGACAACAAAGAAGTTGAACAGCACTCCAAAACGAGCAATGTGTGGTAGCATTATTTGATTTTCAAATACTGTGGTGTATTTATTTACATTTTTAATCAATTTCACATGCATGGATTAAAATCCAGAATATTCAGTTCAAGGGTATTGCCTAGCAGACCCAAAGGACCTATTCTCTAAGAGAAAGATGATTTCATGCCACTTTTTGTCAGTACAATATCATTCTTAGAGAATGACATTTTCTGCATCAAACTGTACAGTAATTTCTAATTTAACATAAAAATCTCTTGTAGTGAGCAGTCACACATCTGGTGCTCTTCCACTTTCAGAACAATCAAGCTAAATTCAAACATTCATTAACAGTATTGTTAAATGCATGCTATACCAATCTTTTGTGTAGGTAGGGGTTACGGATGCTGTTAATATCTGAGGAGTTTAATAGCATAAGGCTACAGTGAATTTTTCTATTTTTTCTAAGTTAGAAACTGTGAACCTCAGAAGTAAGGTTGAAATTTAAATTTCCCTGAGCCCAAGGGTGACTGACCTGGCCAGCCACAGGTGTAGGACATGCAAAATCTCTGTTTCCAGGCTTCCCCACTGTATGACTAGACCTTCCTTTAGTTAGGGCAGCCTAGACACCATGGCACACACATGGGTATGTCCAGGCAGGCATTTAAATTTGAAGGCCTTAATCCCAAACTGAATCCTACCCAGCATAGTTTATTGTGGCCTCTGATTTTGTAGAGAGACAATTGTGGACACCAGCTAGACTTACTAAAGTCAATAAATAAATAAAAAAACACTGTTGACTTCATAACAGTGGTGATAGATCTATCTCAGGATTTTAATCAGACCTCAGGAAGGCAATTTTTAGCTGTGGCTTTGAATGCCGTCTATCTGAAGAGAGTAGCTGAATTCCTCAGTCAAGAGGCCTCTTTGCAAGGAGTTGACACAGCTCTTCAGGGTTTGTCATCCCAAGGAAGTGGCAGTAGCTAATGAGCAGCTATGAGTCTGATGTCTGACCTCCAGAGACACACTTAAGTGACTAGCATCCCTTATGCTCAGCACAAGGCTGCTCTGTATCCTCTTTAAGAGGCACATAAAACTCTCTCTTTACTTCTTACACCGGAAGGTTGAGGGAAGTAATTCTGCTCCTCTACTCCGCTCTGGTGAGACCTCACCTGGAGTACTGCGTCCAGCTCTGGAGTCCTCAGTACAAGAAAGACATGGACCTGTTAGAGCAGGTCCAGAGGAGGGCCACAAAAATGGTCAGAAGGCTGGAACACCTCTCCTATGAGGAAAGGCTGAGAGAGTTGGGATTGTTCAGCTTGGAGAAAAGAAGGCTCCGGGGGGACCTTATTGTGGCCTTTCAATACTTAAAGGGGGCTTATAAGAAAGATGGGGACAGACTTTTTAGTAGGGCCTGTTGCAACAGGACAAGGGGTAATGGTTTTAAACTAAAAGAGGGTAGATTCAGACTAGATACAAGGAAGAAATTTTTTACAATGAGGGTGGTGAGGCACTGGAACAGGTTGCCCAGAGAGGTGGTAGATGCCTCATCCCTGGAAGCATTCAAGGTCAGCTTAGACGGGGCTCTGAGCAACCTGATCTAGTTAAAGATGTCCCTGCTCATTGCAAGGGGGGGGTTGGACTAGATGACCTTTAAAGGTCCCTTCCAACCCAAAGCATTCTATGATTCTATGATTCCCTGCCTACCTTGGGTAGCCTGAGTTACCTTGTGTGAGCTAGATACTCACCCATAGATAGTCTGAATCCTACTAAGCAAGGGTCACATTTGCTTCTTGTTGTCTATCTCCCCCCTCAAAGAAACTGTGTATGTACGTGGCATATTCTTACTGTGTGTTACACATGAATTTCTATGAGCTTGTGGCATGAATTTCTATGAGACAGAGAAAATGAGATTGCAGAAGCTTGCCTGGAATTCAGTTTGGAAGATGATGAAAGAAAGGGAAAATCCCCTCTGCTTCAGTACCAAGATAACAGGCAATTTTTCCAGCAAAGAGATTCTTACTTTGTTTTGTCTCTGGATAGATGATGTTGAAATAACTCAAAAAAAATTTGAGTCATATCAAGGAACTAAAATGCTTCAGCTTAGGCCAATTCCATTTGAAATGACACCGAAGAGAGGAAATATCAAAAATATCATACAAAACATTTCTATCTTGTGAAAGCTGCATTTTTCAGTGAAATGTTTGTTGGTCGTGTTTTTCATCTGAACGTTTCCAGCAAGCCCTATTGCAAATGTATAAGATCTTAGGAGAGTAGGTGTAGAAAAAAATCCTCAAGAAATCATCTTGTCTACTTCTATGTACTGCAAAAGGATCAAGTACGGATATGATCAGAATAAAAATTCTTTACAATCATAATGAAATAGTCATTCCATCAACTTGTTCTCATCAGTTTTTGTGTCATCTACCACTAAGACAGGTCATATCTTATAGAATGCATCTTGCACAATGCTGACCTGCTATGCTGGGATCCCTACAAACTTGCTTTCTTTTTTTCTAGGGGTGGGAAAGGCAATCAGGAGGAAAGAAGGAGGGGAGAGGGACAAGTTCAAGTGCTCCCTGTTTAGAAAGATTTAAGGCAATGTTCTTACAGACATTCAGATCAATTAGATATAAAAAATAGATAAGTGCAGATACCTGCATCCTCCTCTACACTGTACTGAAGATATTGTCGTAAAAGATACAACAAACTGCCTCTCCTGCTACATGGAGACACAAAAAAAGGACACAAAAAAAGAAAAAAGGCAGTACACTGTCACAAAGGAGAAGGAGAACTTTATACTCCTTAAAGCTCTTTTTCTCCATATGCTACTTTCATATAGTCTTCCCTGGAGACATGTGAATTTTTGCCTGTAAAATAGATTGACTTCACTTTTAATTCTCACTAGTTTTCTGTAATACAGGAAAAGAAAAGAAAACATGTTCTTATTGCAGTGTTGTTAGTTTTATCCATCTGGAAAGCATAGGTTTTCCTCTGTGGCATCCCAGTGACCATAAGAATGGAAACATAGTGACAAAGTTAGGTAGTTTAACAAGCTCCTAAACCCGTTTAATTAAGGAAAGCCTACTGAGCTCAGTTTTTTAACGTTTGTTGGCAC
Source organism: Mycteria americana (assembly GCF_035582795.1). Classification (NCBI taxonomy): domain Eukaryota; kingdom Metazoa; phylum Chordata; class Aves; order Ciconiiformes; family Ciconiidae; genus Mycteria; species Mycteria americana. The sequence goes on along the minus strand of NC_134366.1, from coordinate 117,711,384 downwards.
ATGAGGTAACATACAAAGAAAAGATTCCTGTGCTTGCATCCTGATTCAAGACCTTGAGAACTTGGCACTATGTTCTGTATATACAGGTTCCAGTGACCAGAGGACAAACATTCTCTGTCCCTTGTGATATAAAAGAGGCAAGATAATATCTCATAACTTTAGTGTTTGACCAAAAATCCATACCGTGTTGGGTCAACAGGAGTAATCTAACCCATTGGAAAAAATGTTTATAAATAAAAGATTTCAAAATAGAGAAGCACTGAAAGTTCATAGAGGGCTGGATCATAGTAACTACAAAATAAGAAAACAAAATTGCCCTGATAAATAAGAACACAAAATGTACACAACTGCCCAAGATCCCTTAGCCATTCATCAGATTTGCTGGGAAGGTAGTGCAGTATAAAATTGATTTCTTACATTAGTCATCAATGGATACTGCATACCTAGACTAGCTACGTATGCAACCTGTGAAATCAATCTGTGTGCACTATTAAGATATCAAAGTTGCTCATCTAAAGGGCAAATCTAGCACTAAGTGTACAATATTTTGATGCTCTACCAACTTTCAGGGTACATTATGTTTCTAAAATTAACATCTGCTACTCAGTAATCAATGAAGAGTGTGAAATATATTTCTAAGAATCATCGACTTATAATAACAGAGAAAATGTTGGCCCAAAACTGAAGGAAATGTACTTAAGGAGGAGAAGGGAAGAAAGGATTCTGTTGAAAGACAGACGTTGGACTTACATTCATCACAGGTAGGGAAGCTAATAAAAAAATGATCTACCAGTGGCCATTAGACTAATTGGACATTTGCCTGCTCTGAGTCAAGGCTGGGGATAATGCTCAAGGGATGCAACAGTGTGAATTGCAGCATTCAAACAGCAGATGCACAGGGAGCAGAGCAACAAAGCTTGAGCCTGGCACTGCCTGCACACAAATATAGCAGGACAAATGCACCTGTCACACTAACTTCTAAAAAGCACTTAGTGTACATGCCTGTGGACTGTTATGGGAAAGATTTACCTGGTTGCCAGCACTGCTAAAAAAACACTGATGAAGAGGTAAAACCTTCAGCACTGGTCATAGGCAACCTGTGCTACCCGGTTTCAGCAGCACAAACGGCAATCATCTACCTCCCAGCATTTTTCTGCTTTAATGGAGCAGAATAAGCAGATATTATCTGAGTGCCAGAACTTTCAAGATGAAGAGACATCCATCAACAACTTAATCTTTGTTCTCTGGGCACAGAGGTCTTGCTCAAAATGTGCATACTCACAGTCCTGCTTTTAAACAGTGATGACACAAACCTGGAGAAGACTGAAATATGAAGACCTGCATAGGGAGACATTATGAAGAGCTGCCTGTGCTCAGCTGACACACTTCTGACCACGTCAGATCAGAAAGAACTGAAAAAAATTACTGGTACAAAAACAAGTTGTTGACACAGCCAAGAGGAGGAAGCACAATTTTACATTTCTTTTGCACATCCAGAAGCCTGGATGTGCTTCATACAGAAAGCTTCATCCAGAAGCCTGGCAGCAGCCTGGCAGCAGGCTAGAGGGAAAACTGCGCAGGAGGAGGCTGGATGGCACAACAGAATGGCACAGGAGGAGGATAAAGACGCTGAAGTGCGCAAGGCAGTGCCAGAAAGAAAGAGCAATGTGGGATTCTGTGATCTTCAGACAAAGTGATGGAGGCACAGTCTGATACACGGAAAGGCCTTTTTTACCAGCATGTATAAAAACTAGACTCACACAGCATGGCACTACCAAACTCCTTCCTGAATCTGCAGAAAGACAGCCATCCGACTGATACCACATGCACCACTTCCTTAGTCCTGAAATAACAGGAATGGTCAATGGAGGTCTTATCAAAAGATCATAGAAACAAATAGAGGGCTTTCTGTTGCCTCTCCTTGGGTCTAGGATCGGGCCCAGCAAGTGCAGTTTATCATATGGGTGTATATACATATGGACCGATGATGTCATACTTATCGGGAACATTCATACAACTATTTAAAAATAGGCTGAAAAAACCCCACCTAGTTCAAATTTTCCTTGGACCTCACTTTTCTATAAAATAGCTCAGTCCCAATACTTGTGTCAGGGCCTTGCATGGACGAATGGGCCTTAATGGCCCAGACCAGCCTAACCTGGGACCCCTACACACATACCTGCTGCCTCTTGGTCCAGGGGCCCAATTTCAGCTCATCCCTGGGCAGCTGGTCCCTGCCTGAGCTACACCACAGGAGTGCCAGTCCCAAGCCCTGTCTCTAGCTCTGTCTCCTGCTGTTATTCACTGCATTCCCTGAATGAACCCCATCCCAGGTTTATCACCTCATCTTGTCTGATGATTGTTGACTGTCTGCAGGACCTGTCACTGTCACCAACATGGCCTTGCTCCAATGCTGTGGGATTGTGCCTTCTCAGTCAGATCCCCTGCATTTGGGTTGCCCTTTGCTCCCAGTTCATCCTCCTTTGTGGAACAGCCTGCCCTTACCATTCCCTGGCAATTGTAATTATGCCAAAAGTACTCTTAAATGAAATATCTCTATGAAGGGTCAAACCCTAGAGAAGAAAAAAAAATGCTTGTGTTGCCAATTCAAGAGGAAATGAAGTTGCACATTTAATATGCAGGCAAGAGAACTGCCGTGGCACCTCCAGATACTCCAGACTGCGTAAAAAATCAATTCAGGCTGAAAGTGGACAAATTAATACCGCGGAATACAGTGGCTATACTGTATAATCTATATAAACATTGAATATCTTTCCCCACCTTTCAGCAAAGATTTAATACAGGAGTCTGTGGTGAGCTGACATAATACTGAGATTTCATTTTATTTATAAAATACACCACAGATCATTTATTAATACATGAAGGACCATAAATAATTAAAACAGGTCTGTAATTGTTGAAATCAATGCACAAAATATATTAGCTGATTTTTGCACTTACACTGTGTTTATTTGCTTACTCAGTAATTTGGAAAAGTCTAATTCACAATGGATTGCACCAGTAATGATGTTCTTCCATAAACATATTTTATAAACTAAATTATCTGTTAGTAACATAAATCTAAAGAGTCAGTCATACCCTGCTAATTCTCTCTTGTCTTCAAAAACAAAACCAAATCTTTCTAGTGTCTAAACCTAGAAGTTCTTGGCACATGGAAAATTTCTCATAAAAGTCAATGGCAACAGCAGATTAAATCCAACAGAAATTTTACATGAATGAAGACTTTGTGAAACTTACAGATGAAATTTTTCTTGTCATCACACAGAGAAAAGGATAAGAAATTCCCTTCCCTCCTTCTTCATGACTCCTTTTTGCAAAGCTGATGCCAGAGCAAGGTATGAACAATAATCCATGCAATTTGGAAAAAGCTGCACACTGAAAGATTTTTTTTTTCGCACAGCATGATTTGTTTTACAAAACTTGGGAATAGGGCTAAGTTTCCTAGTGTATTACTTACCAGAACATTACTTATTAACTATGTTCAGAGGTATGTGCATGCCTTTTTTATACAGCATCCTTCTAACGTTCATTAACTGTGGTCTTAGGGGATGTACACCCAAGAGATGGTGTGAGGGGGAAGGGGAGGAGGAAGAAGGAAACCTGCCCAAGTCTTCCTAAACAGCAGCCATCCAATTAATAAATTACAACCTGTGAAAGGGCATCAGCCACAGTTGTGTGTTTGTATACCAGCTAGCTCCCAGGAGGTTTTGTCTCAGGACTCGCATAACTTGGCATAGCTGGACAGCTGCCAACACAGGAGGATGGATGTCTGTAAGCCCCACTGAGCCTAGAAGAAGTTTTTGGCCCTACATTAAATTTTAGCAACTCAAACACAGAACAAATCCTCCACAAGAATAAATCTATGTAAATACACTGACTGCCATGGAATGGCAATGATTTAGAGTAGTTAAGATCTGAGCTATTCATTTAACAGTGTATTTTGATTTCAAAATCCATTTCACTTGTGCACCTCTGGTTGAACCATGTTATGACTTAGTCATCCTTGGAAGTAGCAACCACAGCCATGTCATTTCATGTATGTTATGACCCAATATAATTGACTTCAAAAACTTTAGTGTAAAATATCACCGTAAGAGCTTGAACGTAAAAAAAAAAAAAAGAAAAAACCCAAAACTCACTGTTAAGAACCTTCCCTTAACTATTGATGTTGAGGTTATAAGGCCATTTCCATGCAAAATCTTAAAAAACACTTTTTTCACAGTATTAATGCAAACCTTTTGCTGATAGAGTGCAGGCAGCAAAATCAGAAAACACCTGTTTTTTCTCCTAGATGATTTTTGGACTTCACTTTCTCCAAAGTCTCTCACATCTGGGCTGTTTTCAGGTCTTGCTAGTTCCCCTTTGAAATATCTCCGAATACAGTCTGTCCTCCCTGTTGAGATTTACCCAGTCACTACTCATCTCATGTCACAACTGTTCTGCCTTCCAGGTGTTAGCCTTGTTTCCCAGTATTAAGCTGGCTTCCCCAAATCTATTCAAAATGCTGCTGTCAAAATTACCTTTCTGCTTTATGACTTTTATCATGATGACTCCTTTGCTTCCTCATTTACCTCTCCAGCTAGTAAAAGTTTTCTTTCCACCTATTTAGGGCTCTTGATGTTTGGGTTAATTGGGATACTCTTTGGGCTGGAAATAGCAATAACCCTCCAGACCTTTTTTAGCAAATTGAATACAATATAAAGCTTTTCTTGGAAAAAAAAAGTAAAATTCTCATCTAGGTTAAAACAGTCCAGTTTAAACAGCCTTCAATCATTTTATTTATTTTTTTCCCTGTTACCATTCTTTACAATGAAAATGAACAACAATATTTCCTTGCACATTCAGACACAAAAAAAAAGGTTATTTCAATAAGAAAAGCAATAGCATCCTTCGTAGTACTCAAGCACCTCTTTGCAGGCACTACAGGACTTCTTAGAACCTTACCCACACTAGGACAAGCCTCACAGCCTCTCCAGCTGGAGCTCTTTGCAGAAGAGAGCCTGGCTGCCTGCTGCCAGGGAACAGGGTGTGTGGTACAACAGACTGAAGCTGGGAGGAGTGGCTGATGCACTAGAGTTGTGCTGCCATTGAGAGGGACCTCGACAGGCTGGAGAAATGGGCAAACAAGAAGTTTACCTCATGAAGTTCAAGAAAGGCAAGTGTGAAGTCCTGCACCCTAGGAGTAATCACCCCATGCACCAGTATAGACTGGGGATTACTGGCTGGAAAGCAGCTTTGCAGAAAAGACCTGGGGGTCCCAGTGAAGAGCAAGGTGACGGTGAGCCAGCTATGTGCCCTTACGGCTAAGAAGGCCAACAGCCTCCTAGGCTGCATTAGGATGAGTGTTGCCAGCAAGTTGAGCAAGAGGAACCTTCCCCTCTACTCAGCTCTGGTGAGACACACCTGGAGTGCTGTATCTAGTTTTGGGCCCCCCAATACATGAGAGACATGGACATACCAGAGCAAGTCCAGCAAAAGGCCACAAAGACGACTAAGGGTTTGGAGCATGTCATATGAAGAGAGGCTGAGAGAGCTAGGACTCTTCAGCTTGGAGAAGGAAAGGCTCAGGGGGATCTTATAAATGTGCAAAATACCTCATGGGAGGGAATAAAGAAGATGGAGTCAGACTCTTCTCAGTGGTGGCCAGTAACAGAACAAAAGGCAATGGGCACAGATTAAAATACAAGAAATTCCACTTAAACATAAGGCTGATTGAACACTGGAACAGGATACCTCCCTCTCTAGGCAGGGAGGTTGTGGAGTCTCCATCCTTGGAGATATTCAAAACCCAACTGGGCACAGCCCGGAGCAACCTGCCCTAGCTGACCCTACTTTGAACCAGGGGATTTGTATGGATGATCTCCAGAGGTGCCTCTCAACCTCAGCCATTCTGTGATTCTGTCAAGTCTCTGCTCCAAAGAATAGGAATAGCTCAAAAAAAGAAACAGAAAGTCTAAGAGACATCTGCCTCCTAAAGCCTTGAGGTGAGTATACTGTCCTGTGATATGAGAGTCCAAAGCATCGGGTTTGGATCAGGAAAGCAGGGCAGTGCCCAGGCGGGAGAATCTCTTCGGAGCAAGGCATCTCTCTATCCCTGAAATACCCCATGCTAATCCTACTTGGTGAACTTTTCGAAAAGGATGCATTTCTGTAGAAAAATACTGACTTGTCAAAACAATCCACTACAAATATTCCAGTTAGGTACATAGATAAACACCTCATTTCCTTCTTAAGCATGTTCTGAAGCTTGTGTCATTAATCATTATAAAGCATAGATATATTCTAAAAATGCAAAGCAAGATGACTACAATATAAACTTTCATACATCTATCTTACTTAAAATGTGTTTGTGTCATTAATACAAGCTAGGAGGGGCATGTTGTCCAGGCCTCTTAACCACAGGAATCCTTTTCTTTACTAGATCTACCTGCTCCTGGTAAAATGGAAAGGGACAGTATTATGCTACTATATAGCTTCTTTGAACAGAAACTGTGCATCTCACCTATAACTGAACTTTCTGATTTTCTATACTCTTGTACTCTCCAACATAATTTGCAGTATTTCTTTTACTTCATTTTTCTTTTTTATCATGTTCTTTTCACCATTTTCTTGAGATTATACTGAAGAGGTGTCTCTGGAAATGCATTTTGATGTATTCATCAAAATTCATCCATTCATAGAATCATAGAATCATTTAGGATTGAAAAGACCTTTAAGATCATCAGGTCCAACCATTAACCTAGCACTGCCAAGTCCACCACTAAACCATGTCCCTAAGTGCCACATCCAAACGTCTTTTAAATACCTCCAGGGATGGTGACTCAACCACTTCCCTGGGCAGCCTGTCCCAATGCTTGACAACCTTTTCAGTGAAGAGATTTTTCCTAATATCCAATCTAAGCCTCCCCTGGTGTAACTTGAGGCCATTTCCTCTTGTCCTATCACTTGTTACTTGGGAGAAGAGACCAACCCCCACCTCACTACAACCTCCTTTCAGGTAGTTGTAGAGAGCGATAAGGTCTCCCCTCAGCCTCCTTTTCTCCAGGCTAAACAACCCCAGTTCCCTCAGCCACTCCTCAGAAGACTTCTGCTCTAGACCCTTCACCAGCTTCGTTGCCCTTCTTTGGACACGCTCCAGCACCTCAATGTCTCTCTTGTAGTGAGGGGCCCAAAACTGAACACAGTATTTGAGGTGCGGCCTCACCAGTGCTGAGTACAGGGCCACGATCACTTCCCTAGTCCTGCTGGCCACACTATTTCTGATACAAGCCAGGATGCTATTGGCTTTCTTGGCCACCTGGGCACACTGCCTGCTCATATTAAGCTGGCTGTCAACCAACACCCCCAGGTCCTTTTCTGCTGGGCAGCTTTCCAGCCACTCTTCCCCAAGCCTGTAGCGTTGCATGGGATTGTTGTGACCCAAGTGCAGAACCCAGCGCTTAGCCTTGTTGAATCTCATACAATCGACCTCAGCCCATCCATCCAGCCTGTCCAGGTCCCTCTGCAGAGCCTTCCTACCCTCAAGCAGATCAACACTCCCGCACAACTTGGTGTCATCTGCAAACTTACTGAGGGTGCACTCGATCGCCTCGTCCAGATCATTGATAAAGATATTAAACAGAACTGGCCCCAGTACTGAGCCCTGGGGAACACCACTTGTGACTGGCCACCAACTGGATTTAACTCCATTCACCACAACTCTTTGGGCCCAGCCATCCAGCCAGTTTTTTATCCAGTGAAGCGTACTGGTGCTCACTGTCATCTGGTGCTCACTGTCAGGAGTTGCATTTATTCTGGACTTGCAGGGGTTCCCCCAGCACCACTGTCCTGTTACCTTTCAGGTCACCAGGCAGGAAAAAGCAATTTTGCATTGAAGGCACTATCCTGGCACCATCAGGCACAACAGCTCTGATGTCATGCCTGATGTCTGACATTGTCTTGCTGTGACTCAAAGATAACATGTTATTTCTGAAGATAATTTAGAAATAGGCAGAATATGTCCTTATATTATAGACCAAAAGAAATAAGTACTTCTCTTGGACAAAAGCAAATATTTGTTCCTGTATATGTAGGTGGATATAGTTCTGACTTTTCGAGTGTACAGGACAAACAACATGAAAGATAGACAGCTGTGCACCAGTCTTTTCATATTACTTCCAAAGCTTATTAGCCAAAGCTGCTCCAAAGGAGTTAATCCACGAGAATTCAAATACAACAGACAGACAGCAGCTGAGAGCAAGGAGCTACAATCATTGCATTGCTTCATCCGTTGCTGCACATGGAAGTGCTCTGCACAGTTCCCAAGTCATAATGTTGAAGAGACACTGACACATGTTTTGCTGGAGAGGTGTAGTACAGCACCACACTCTTAATGTTGGCTTTGTTACAGGGCTTTTCTCAGAGCAGGCTTCCAGCTGAAATGCTAGGAGAGGTTGAACTGCTGCAGCAAACCAGACACACAACAGTAAGCAAGGTTAGCACTAACTACTGCTTCTTTCTTTTTCACATCTGTATATACCTAGCGCTCCATGATCGTCCCCTTTTATCCTTTGCTCATAAATATTTCACTGAGGGTTTTTTTTTTAAAACGGAGTAGGGTTTTTTGAAGTTGGACATAGTGGAGATAGCTCTCTACACATGAGATCAAAAAAGGCAGACTTTCAGGTGGTCTTCTTTCTTGCTGTGCAGGGCATTGGGGCAATCCTGATCTGAGTTATGTCAGCTGTGGAAGGATGCACACCCTGGCTGAATCCTGCCTAGGGAGGCACGAGATGTTTTATTTGACAATTTTCATTTTTGTGAAATTTCACATCTAAACCTGACAGTTCAAACTCATGCTCTCCTGAAATACCTTGGAGACAAGTATAAATTATATACTTTAAAAATACAACAATTATTTCAAATAAACTATAAATACATCAGCTGAAACAACTTTTTGAAGGATTAGAGGACAAATTGCTAGAAAAGGCATTGTCAACTGGAACAGTAATCAGAAGATCCATTTTCCTCATTAAGGTGAATCATCATAATGCAAGTCTCTATTTCAGGGTGCTCCAGCTCTTGTCAGAAATTCACATTAAAAGGTGAATTAAAAAACCAAGCATATCTAGAATCTTAAGAAGGAATCAAGCAGTGGTTGTAGTTACAAGGCATACAATTCAAGTCTTTTCTGGAAAAGAAATCAAACTTTAAAGAAGGGTCTTTATTCTATTTCATACATACTCAACACCAGGCAAACCCCTGAGGCACCGAAGTTTGCTTTTCTCTTGATGTAGTCACAATCCTTAAGACATATTCTGCCTGCTCCTAACAGCAAACCCCAGGATGATTGTAACAGTGCAGTAGTTTGGGCAAGGTATTATATCAAATTAAGCAATTTCAAATGAGAGGAGTAAATAAATACTCTGCAGGTGTTTACAGTCTAAGATTTTAGAAAAAATGCAACTTTAGATTGGAATTTAGAGGCCTACAAAAAGTATCCATCATTCAGAAAGGTTAAAAATAAATCATTTTAGGGAAGTGACAAAGGGAAAAGCATTCAACATTTAAAGAAGAACATGCCTCTAAACACAAAGGTTAAACGTGGGTTTTCCCTTCTCTCTGTGATTCAGTCAGGCAGTCACACACTGAGCCTTCTTGTATCATGATGCAGCTTCAAGGACACCACAGTGCGTGCAACCACCCTACAACACCTCTTCTGTTCTAATCCACCTCTTACAATCCATTTCTTATACTTGATGTATTCAATACCATGTTATTTTATATACAAACAATCATTCATAATGTGTAGAAAGCAATCTATGTCATTGCTCCAAAATATTCACACCTTGCTGTGACAACATACAAACAGAGAACTGGGGAGGAAGCCAGTTAAAAAGCAGCACTCATATATGGAGAGGAATATGTCGTCAGATGCCAGTTTCCAAACACATCTCTACAATTAGTAATTTTTAATTCATTTTATTTTGGTAGGCGTTAGAAGCAGTCTGAGCTCATCTAGAGACAGAGAAAGGTTTGTGCTGCTCTGAGGAGAGCACATCAAACATGGGAAATGGCAGCACAGCTACAGGAGCACTGCACTGCCCTCAGCCTGTCTCACTACTCCCATTTCCCTCCATCTTGCCTGCCCCAAAATCTGGGGCAGTAACAACTCCAGAAGCCACTGCCAGTGCTGAGCTCTGGTGAGTTCACGCTTTCCTCTTCAGAGGAATGCAGACCAGAATCTCTGGTCCTGACAGCTTCTCAACTCTCTCACTTTCTATACATGGAAAGCAAAACTGCAAGGAAAGACCTAGAGGACAGACATTTCAGGTGCTCATTCCTGAGTATGTTGCTCCTACAGACATTTCATGCCCTCTCCATGTAATGGCATGCCTGTGCCAGCAGGGCAGGCTGCCCAGCTGTGTCGCAGCAGCTCCAGTATTTAATAATAATCAGCTAATGATTTTTAAAGGGTACCTAGTAGTATACATAACCAGCACTACACAAGCAGGGGTCATTAAGGTCAGCGCAAACTTCTTACAAAAACAACTACCTGACAAAATGAATGTGGCCACATCTACATGTGGTTCCTATGTGACCCCATTTTGCTTTCACCCTATAAATCAATGCACTATATCTGTACAGTAAAGCTTTTCCTCCACCAACTTGTCAGGCAGGACTAGGCCATTAGCCCCATCCTAAACTTCAGATGCAGACCTCACATACTTGGTAATGGTTATCATGGCTTCCACCTGTACAACACAGGCAGTAAATTTTAGGGAATAGATTAATCTGACCTGCTTTTGGCACATATGAGCCTCACAGTACTTTAGCTGATGAAACTGAGCTAAAAGAGCACAGCAGCAACAACTGAGGTACAGTTTAACTGGAGGAAGGTGTCCTTAATGAATTTAAAACATGATATTAATGCAATCTTGTATTATCCTGCCATGCATGTCTACGTGACTATATATATCTAATCACCCCTATAGTACGTCTCTTTCCTTTGGAAATGGTGATACTGACGTTCTTGATTTTGATCTACATGTCTCTTGTCTTAGACACTAAATAAACAGCAAACAGCAATTATGACAAGGATACACTGAATATTTTGAACACAGGTTGGAGCTGGCTGGATCTGCGTGCAAGCTCCTGCAGGATCTATATTACTCATCTAACAAAGTGGGCACTCATGACACAAGCCCCCACACAGACTGGTTGAAATGTGGGAGCTTTAAATTGTGACCATAGACAAACAAAAGAAAACCCAAGAACAAAGATACTAGCTGGCAGGATTGCACACCAGACACTCATCCTAGGGACCTGAAGGCACCCCATGGGATCCCAAGGAGTGGCAGGGCAGGGCCTGGCAGCCAGGGCCCATCCCACCACCCCAGCCAGGAGCAGGGCAACCAGGGGCACCAGGGCAGCCAGGAGCAGGGCAACCAGGGGCACCAGGGCAGCCCCAGCTCTGGGCATCAGGCAACTCCCTGGGGACAGGCATGGGCCAGGGCCAGGCCAGGCCATGGGACTGCAGTTGGGTCCAGCTCCGTGGGGCCCATGGCCGGGCAGGGCAGGGCTGTGGGGAGCTGGAGACCGACCCTGCTGCGGCATTGCTGGGGCAGGGGCTGATGGTCCTGGTAAGCTGAAATGGGGTCCTGGGCTGTGGGCAGGGTGGGGAAGCACCGGGGGACAACCAGTGAAGCCCAATGGCAACGGGTCGGTGGAGTCAAACAGCTGGTGCTGAGGACACAATTTTGATCCTCCACTCACTTCGGGAGTTTTACTACAGACTAGGTCAACTCCAGTCCCATGGACTGAGCCCTTATGAGCAGGTGGAGCAGATGATTTGTGCTCCCAGGATACACTTGCTGATTTGCTTTCATCTAAATGGACTCTGGTCCAAGCAATCCAGAACTGTTTTGCAACCTAAGCAGGGAAAATCAGGAAATTTTGCTTCAGAAGCACACCCCTGATGCAGACTCAAATACTAACAAAGATGCACCCAGTACTCTCTGCCTTACTTATCTTTGGGTCCAATTTTGTTTTGATTATTTCTAATCTTTGTGCACAGGATGCAAAATGAACAACCTCAGACTTTCCCGTTGCCAGCAGAGGTGGCAGTTTGTGACTTAGTATTTTTAAAAATTAACATGTTGCCCCCATCCCTACATACAAAATGGAAATAAAAAAACTCTGCACAAAAACATGGAAAGAGCTACTTGTAGGAAATTCTTGAAAGGTACTGAAACCAAGGGACTTTAAAAGCTAGTCTCTATGCAAGTCGTACTGAAAGCTAAAACCTGGGACTGGTTAAATCTCTTTAGAATTCAGGCATGAAATGTCTAGTATTACAGTGCTTGCTTCATACAAGAAATGACTGCTTGGAGAGACATTACAATAATTTTGTTTCCTGAAATTTTCCCCAGTCCATTTTTTAAAACATGTTTTAAATAAGTAATACATTGTTTGTAGATGTCTACCTTTGAAATTTAGAAACTGAGGCAAATAAAAGTTAAATAAATTGTTCAGGGTCCCATGGAAATCTGTGGCATAATTTCATTTTCAGGGGTGAATTATGCTGTTCTCATTAATAACATAAATTGTAGTGGTCCAAGTTCCCATTTAGCTTTTCCCTCTTTATAAAAGCAGGAACTTTTCCTATGTGAGTAGGGGGAACCGTACAAAAATAACTGTGTTCTGGAGAAATACTCAAAATAAATCACATTCCCGCTGAGTCTATGGTGGTTCTTTTAAGTCGAATCATGGGGGATGCTACTGAGTAAGAGATCTCACTGACAGCATTTCTAATAGTACAAGCATCCTAATATTAAATCCTCAGTAAAAGACAGAATTCCTCACTGTTAGCATCCTGGAAGAAAAAGATATCTGGGACAACCTTAAGTTGGAAGAAAACAAACAGCCTTATGTTGGGCTCAAGCAGATTTTAAAATGTAGGATTACTATTATTCGAGCATGGATAAAGGTAGTGCATATCTAACAAGTAGTTGACCAAAACCAGGCAGATGAAAGATAAAAGTTATGAGTAAGTTCTGTTATTATCTATGTGGAAATCCATATACTTTGTTAATGCATTTGAAAATACCTAAAGAAATAATCGGTTCTCCCAAGTTCCAGGCCTGTATCTTATCTTTCTCTCACCACTATTTACCACAATGGAAGTGATGATGCATAGCCCTCATCAATATTTTTTCTAAAAATATGTGGGCTGATTGTGGGAGATACATATTCCTTTGACACAGCTCCTCTTTTGAATAAATACACCCTTTATTTGTTAGAGATATGGATGCATCCTTTATTCATGTTCAGATCTGAATAAATTCCCACTTACTCATTACCAAAGCTAGCACTCCCTCTGATTTCAACCAGCTGTGAGGCAGAACATTATGCAGATAAAGTGCTCAGGGTGCCCCGAGTAAAGCACAAAGCACAGGATAAAAGTACAATAGAGCACTGCAGAGAGAGCTCTAACTCCAAAACAGACACTTTTAAAAGAAAGAAATAAGTTTATTAGCACAAAATGCAAGATGCTGAGGACAGTATAATCATTCTTCGGAAAGTTTTACTTTGCAAGATGGGGCAGGTGGGGGTGGATGTTGAGGTTTTTCAGTGGGGGGGGGGGTGCAATAGGTATCGGGTGAAATTTCTTCATGGATTTGCTCAGTGCAGTGCCACATGCTCTTAGTTTGGGCTGATGAGGAAACCACATTGAAAGACAGCAGCAGGGAATAAAATGTCTCCAACTGCTGTGGCAAGACATGACTCTGTGCGCTGTACTTCACATAATCCTAAAGAGTATAACTTACCTGGCTCCAGAAGAAAAAAGGGGGATATATGTCCATAATATATTTTAAAAATAAACAAAACCAAAACTAAAAGCTACTAGGCCACTCCCCCTACACAAGATCAGAAGATTAGAACAGAGCCTGCCATCAGGGAGGTATGCAATTACAAGTGACTGAGCCATGAAAGACACACACAATCCCAAATTCTTTACTGCTTAAAATGAATTTGAAAAGCCCATACTACTGCCTTTGCCTGTGCGTCTAAAGATTTTACCAGTGTGGCAGTGTCAAGCACCATGCAAAATCTTTTTTTGTCTAACAGAAGTATTTAATGTTGACCTCAATTAATTCAAAGTGAATTAGAGATGAACACCACAGAGCTGATACATACTTAAAACGGCCACAAAACCACCATAGTTAGAAGAAAAAGAAAAATCAATTAGTGATACAAACCCTCAAGGCTTCAGGGCATCATCAACTATTAGCTGATGAGCTTAGGAAGAAACTTTCCCTACAAGTACTGCAGATATCTCCAGCACTCGAGCTACTGGCAGCAATAGCACACCAGACAAAATGGGCTGCTATTCTGATCCGGGGAGGCAATGCCCCTATTACACCATTAGATTGAATTAAAAGGAATTAGTTAGGGTGAGACAGCTTTTGAATTTTTGACATTTCACACAGCAATCAGGAGGAGTCCATATCTCAATGCTGATGGCAATAGTGTCATGGCTAGGAATTTAAAGCAGGACAGATGGAATTTCCTTCATTTAGGGAACCCCAAAAGCCTGCAAGAAACATTTTATGTGCTCGAATGGTTTTTATGAATAGAACAGTGTCATCTAACATGAAATTTTGCCACTTCTAGAGTAGAACTCGGCTAATCTAAATTAGTGCATGCTTTCATGCAGGAAGTAAAAAATAAACATATCCTGTTAGAACTACAGGGGGAATTTCAGGTAGGCAAAATCTAATTACACGAGATGGAATACAGCCAGTGACGCCAAGTAACACGCTTACTCTTGTGAAATGTGCCGTAGGATTTTCTTTTAATAGTTAGACTTGCTCTGGACCTTCCTTTTTTATTTCATCTGAAAGATGGAGAATGTGCTCATTTGTGTGAAATCAGTTATAATGGATATAATGAAAATTTACACAGGTCTTGTATAACTGGATTTAACGGCTAGAATCTGAAGTTTAGGTATGGACAGCATTAGGCCACAAAGGCACCTTTGTATAGTGTCGAAATTTTTTGGCAGAGACTGGAGACAAGTGGCAATAAAAATTAAAGTGTTGAGACTGTATTTTAAAATACTTCGCACACTTCATAAATAAAACTCTGTATTTTTAGAATATTAATAAAACTGTCCTACTTCTGCCCCTCTGGTTTTAAGTATCCATCATGTCCCTTTAAAGCTGTGACCTTGAAAAGGGGAAGAAGGCAGAAAGCAAAGCCAGTAACAGGGCTCATATCCTGAAGAAACAAAACCAGAAAATGGTCAAAATACCCCCCACCCCAATAGTTCAAAGCCTACCTGTCTAATTTCTAAACAGCACTAATTTATGTGTGTATGTGTGTGTGTGTGTGTCTAATGCCAACAAAATGACATTGGAAATTACATATGATTTCCGCATTGCACAAAGATATAGGTGGCTCATTGAACCGTGTGCCAAATTCAGTGAATTCCTCATGTGTGATGGCAAGCACTTGGCAGCTTAGCACTGTTGATCATTGCAACGGTTAGTGGTGGTGCTCTGCACCAAGAGCTGACATTTCTAGCTCACTAGCTTTTACTTCGTGCCTCATGCCTTCGTGGCAATTCTGCTGTGAAACAACTTCATTAGCCTGCCACTCAAAGGCAGAAAGAAAATCACAGTGTACAATTAGTGAGAGAAGAAACCCAAGAGCAGTGGGCATGGGTGCACCCACCTCTTATATAGGCAGCTCTTCGACTTATTGATTAAGGCTCACTGAAAGCAGAAGCAAAGGAGATCCTTTGCAAGAGTATTTATATCCCACACACTAGCATCATTAAAATAGTGAGAAAAACCAATCAGCAATAGTATTTTTTTTTCCAGTTTCTAGTATCTTTTTAATACATGAGGCAGTGCAAAGTCATGCCCCAGACATCTCACATTACATCTACATATGGCTTGCTCATCACCCCTCTTTGCCTGTTCAGGTTCCAAAACAAACAATCTCTTCCATTTGTTCATGAAAGAAAATCTGTTCATATCCATATTATATGGTGAAGAGATTCCAGCCAGGGTGATTCCTGGTTATCTCTGCAAAGCTAAAAAAAAACCCCACAAAGTGATTTTAATATCCAGCCATGACAAAAGAAAATTCTCTAGTTGTGGGTCTCAGCAATGGAGTTGTACTCTTGCTGAACCACCTAAAGGCCTTGGGACATAGTATGTGCCAGGAGTTATGATTTTCTTTGTCAAATCTTGAGCATGACAGCACATGATGAGTTCTTGGTTTTACTGGTTCCCATTTATACCCCTTCCTCAGCAGATGACACAGACTATGCATAGGCAGCAGGCAGAAATGTCCCCACAGCACGTCACACCATCCACGGGCATCCAAATCATGGGTTTGACAGGAGGCTTCCATGGGTCTTTAGTCCCACAAAAGTTAAGACGCTGGAGGGAGAGGGTGCAGTTGAGAGCATTATTTTGCTATGGAGTGAGGCTGACATGGCACCTGGGCTTAGCCAGCTGGTGCTTCACCTACCCTAAAGCTCCAGTAACAGGAGTGAGCTCCCTCAGACCCAAATTGAGTGTATGCAGCTTAATAAAGGCAGTTTTTTCTTTTCCAACCTCCTTTATGTATCAACATAAAGTAACCATTTTTGGTCCAGAGTTTTTCTCTTTTACTCTCTGGACTTTCAGTCATAAACTTTTTTCTCAGGTGCAGACCTTAGAATTTTGAAATAGAAGTTGAATCACATATGGCATATGCAAAGTCCTGGATTTATAGGCATTTCAGAAGTTCATATTTGTCAGCTTGGAAGTGAGCAGGAACTGTATGCTGAAAGGCCTAACTCTTGTTCTATGATTGAGATTATATCTTTTTTAATTGGATTCAGTAAATACAACTCTATCTGCTAACTAACTGTACCAAATAATCTATCTCAGCAAAACAAGCCAGTAAACTGAAACAATGTTATAAAACCAAATACATATTCAGGTATCAAAAAAACCTTTTTTTAAATTTAGGAATTTAATATATGAGTATTTTGATATTTTCATCAGCAGAGTTTCTTCCCACTGTAGCAATATATTGCCATGATTTAAATTCAGTTTTAAATTCATTAAATTCAGAAAAAGAAATTACTTTTTTTACAAACAAAAGTAGTATTTTGGAGCATGTACTGTTGGGATAAGGGGCATAGTTAAGGTAATACCTTTGGAGAGCTCTAGGCAAAACCAGAAAGCACAGATTTGGACCAGAACACTCCCTGTGTTCAGAGTTGCTCAGAGGCAGAGTATTTTTCTTCAGGTCTCTCTGGAAATTGTTCCTGTAAGCACAAAATCTACTCTTTGACTAGCTTCTAGCACTTCAAAGTCTGGGCTTGTGCCACAGGATGAAATAGCTATTGAGTGAGAAAGGGAGCAAAAGCTTTCTGAAGCCACCTTGCCAACATGACTCAAAACAACTATGAAGGGACCATCTATAAAGCTTGGAAGTTAGTTTAAGCTCTCTTCACACAGAAGTTTTTACCTTTCTGCTAAAACTACCAGAAAACATCAATTAGTGCTTTAGAGCTGCTGGCATCTCCAACTGGCCTGGAACCACCAATTCACCTACTGAAGGGCAATGATTTTTTCATGTCTTTGCTTACTGTAACAGTAAAGATTTAATACCATGTGATCTATGAATTCTTTATATTTGTCTTGAATATTAATTGCCGTAACAGGAAAATGATTGTGCTGCACAGCCAGTGCATGGCTAGACAGTAGAGAAAATATTTCCACAGTGAATAAATGATATACAGGACATGGGTATGCATGAGTTTATTTCAGGTGATCAAGCAATTAGCTGTTGTTTGAATTCCTGAAAGGAAAGCTCAAAGCTGCCATCATCAACAGAGGGGTTTTTTATTTTTCTGCCAAGTGAACAGGTATGTATACAGGAGATTTCCTCTAGTGCCATAGCACCTACTTTCAGAGCATGAGCAAAGCATTTGATAAATGAAACAAAAAAACACACTTCAGCCAAAATGAGGTTGTGTTAGCTGTCAGATATCATTTAAGCAAATCAGATAACAAAAGAAAAGAAAAGCAGTGGAGAAAGGGGGAAAACAAACTGTGTGTGTGATTCTGTTTAAAGATTTGCCAAATAGACCTTAACTATGTCTTAAACACATACATGACAGGAAAAGGAGGAAAAATCCATTTCATGAGCCATACTCTGTTTTGTGTATTTCTTTAAATCATGCGTTTATCAAATCTTTTGTATTTGTGCTTATCTACATAATTTAAAGCTACTGCCCATAGATATTTTAAAAATCTTTTGCTTGATCAAGAAACAGGCATTTCACAATCCCACAGCATGAAACCTGGAATTTTGTCCACATTTTCTCTATGCCTTGTGTCAGCTTCTCATCTTTCGCATGGTTGGCAATTTTCAGCATTAAAGTATGTGTAAATTATTACTTTCGCAAGAAATATTAGCAAGTCATTACAGTCAGTTAAAAAGAAAGAATAAATATGGAAATAGGAATATTAATAATGCTGTCCTCCCACAGTTCCTGAATGTAAGAAGTATTCAGTTTTACAGAAAAAATCCAAAGTATTCCAGACACCATATATGAATCCAACCATTATTGCTCTGAAATTCAAGAAGTTTTGAGGAAGCTATTAGTCTTAGATGTTATGCTCCATCATTCTAAAAATTTTCTAACACTATTCAAAGACCAAGTTGACAAAAATATTAAAATTCCTTATGAAGGGGTAGCTATGTTCTGAATCTGTAGATATGTATCTTTAATAATAAAAAAAGCATTTTTGATTTGTTGTCTAGAACAGTATTGTCATAATTTTTTAGAGTTTTAGAGTGCCAGAGCAATATGAGGGAATGAAAAAGCAAATAAACTTGGAAATAAAATCCTCAGGGGTTTTTAGGTAGTTTAAAATGATGTGGTGATGCTGCGTTTGGTATTATTCCTGCTGTTTCTTCCATATATATCACGACTTTCTCAAATATTATCTACTTTTGAAACTTCTGTCTCAAAGTCATCAAGAACTGCATTATCAACTAAGCTGAACCAGTGCCACCACAACTGCTGACCTCTGTACTTTTGACAGTAAAAACTTCAGGTGACAGAAATTCAGTGTAGTATGCAATCTGCTAAAATTTCTTTTTTACCAAATTGTTAAAAAAAGCCAATCACCAAATGACATCTGCCTCTTTAATATTATTTTACTTTTGAAAGTTTTTGTTTTAAGCAAGGAGACAAATCTTTTAGCAACAATAATAAATGTTGATTTTTCTAGGGGAAAAAAAAAAAGTTCTGTTTCCCTTTACTAAAGGGTTTGAGAAACATATGAGAAAAACGGTACCTGTGTGAACTCACTAGATTACTGCTAAAGCTTTTTCAGAGATTCAATTGATAAAGTGGGTCTTTGGCCAGCCGATCAGAATGAATAACAGCATGGTTAAAATGAGAAAATTGTGCAGAGGCCAAAGTGGTGGTAAATGGAAGCTTCACTTAACTGTACATAGATTATGTTGTAGTAGGCAAAGGAAATAAAGCTGATGGTATGCATTTGTATCTGGTAGTGATAGCTTTTTAATTCAATATGTGCAACCACCAAAGAGAAACAAAAGCATGCCAGTCTTAGTAATAGGTATGGAAGTTATAACTAAAGAAATAATGTAGAAAGCAATAACATCAGTCTAAGGTAGCTTATCAGAACATGGTAAAGTAAAGGCTGTTAGGAAAAAGGGACAGCTATGGAGCTCTGAAAAGACAAGGATTTGGGGAGAGCAGTTGTGAATTTCAGTGCATGAAATGATAGTCATGGCCTCTTCATGAAACAGAAACTAGTTTGTTAATCAATAGATTAGGAATCAGAAGATCTGAACACTCTTCCTTTAATTGATTAAGCGCCTTAATCAAAAGAAGCTGGGCAAATCATGTGAATATCAGATACCTACTTTGTCACTAACATGGGATCATTATTTCCAGTCCCACTGCTAAACTGCTGAGTGTAGAGCATAGAGAGGAGGTGGACGACCAGAGGAAAAAAGAAAAAAAGCAAAGCACAGATGGATGGAAGGAAGATTTGAAGCAACTGTGAAAAGTCCTGAATCCTGCTGCTCTAATTCTCTGAGCATCACTTTGCCAAGTCCTGATAGCCCCCTCAGAAGACATGGAAACCAGAAGCTTGAACTCAGCTCTGGCCTGCTTCTGTTCTGGCCATAATCAGGGGAATTCTGCATAAAATCCATCCCCACAAATGACTTGAATCCCAGTCAGTTCTAGGAGAGCTGGTGACACACCATCAAACCTAGGGAGTAGCAGAATCCAAATTTCATAACACATTCTCCCTCCTTTTTTCTCAGTTTCTGTGGCCAGAACAAGTCTCCTTGAAGAAGTCTGAGGGGAGACTACTAGCCAAGACTATTTCTGCATCTATTTTATAAATAACATAAAATCATTTATATGCCAAAAATGGACGTTTGTCCAAACTGATGTAAGGCACCTTTGTGCTAGCTACATTAAAATAGTGTCTAAAAGGCTTGGACCTACCAAGAAATGTGTCTTACATGCTCTTTTATAATGGCCAGTGAATCCATAGGAACATAAGGGAAGCTGAAGTATTATAGCTTGTGTCCTGAGAGAATGAACAAGGGAAATGTACCATGAAAAGCATGGATAATAAAAACACTTTTTGGGTCAAAACTGACCTCTTTCAAAGAATATATAAACATACTAAGTCATAACTGTTATTTAAACAGGGAGATCCATGTCATTTGTGGAGAACAAAACACCAATAGGCTCTCTGAAGTTTCAGCCCATTAAACACAGGGGGTTTTATATTATAATATAAATATTTTAGAACAATTAATTGTTGGTATCCTATTGTGCTGAGAAAGTATATTCTTAACTCTGACACCAAGCCCAGTCAGAGTGAGAAAACATTTAAAACACAGGGTTCTTACAATATAATTGAAACAAAAAGAATGGCAAGAACATCATAAACAACATGAGGAGAGTGAATAGGGGGTGATTATTTTGCATAAGACGATGACTAAGGAACATTCAGTGAAACCGCTGGGTGCCAGATTTTAAGCAAACAGAAGGAAGTACTTCTCAATATAATCTATAATTATGCTGTGGAATCCATTGCCACAGGACACTGTAAATGCCAAAACTATAAATACATGGCAGACAGGTCCGTCAGGGGCTATCGACACACTAGATGCAACCTCCAGTTCAGGAAGTCCTAAACTTCTGACAGCCAGAAGCTGGGAGGGTATACCAGGGGAAGGGTCATTTTACTCTTGTGCTTTAAACATTCATCTAGTGGCCCTTGTCAGAAGCAGGACACTGGACTAGAAAAGCTGTAGTTCTGCTTAGTTATGGCACGGCTTATGTTCTCTTGATGCAGAAACACATATCAGAAGGCAGCCTGGCTGATCTCAGGTCAATGAAAAAATAAATAGTAAGGAGCTTGGCTCAGTGTGGCCTGGAATGCATCCTATAGAAAAAGAAAAGCATGTAAGGACAGAACTGTAAATGCAAGTATATACACAGGCTACTCAGTCATCCAAAGTCACGGCAGGTTAAACTGAAGGACGAGATCATTGTATCAGTAACTCAGAGAAACCCATTTAAGTTAATGGAATAAGCTGCTGATGGAAGTCCTACAGAAGCACCCAGTTAAAATCAATCCAAGTGAAAGGTGGAAGCGTTTTTGGGAAGTAGGATATCAAATGATATACCGGATGGCTGCACAGTTTTTGGATTGAGATCAGGAGATAAGATTGATTAATTTTTTTTATCATAAGCATATACCACAGAAAAACATCAGGTCAGGTGAGTACGTAGCCCTTAAACATTCTTAATTATATCATGGAAGAATTTTGAATTTTGTAGTGTTCAAAATTCACACAGTCAAGAGATATTCCTTCAAGTATATCCAATGTCTAACACCACTCTTATCGCCATATGTTTTCTGTATAGTGCAGTGCTCTACACAGATACATGTTCATATGATATAATACATCACCTTTAATGTGTGAATAATGCTCATTTACAACTAAGCTAACACCAACAGCACTGTGTGAATAAATGAACCCTGTATCTAACATCACATATGGTGACAACAGCAACCTGTATTCTAGCTGGCACATGATGTTAAGGTAGATGGGTATGGGCATTAGACTACAATATAAACCAGTTGGTCAGTGAAATAAGAAATGCTTATTTGGAAAACACGTCATGAAAATGCAGCTCAGAGGCAGCTTTTAAGCTTATATTGCAGATTGCAGATTACACTGTAGATTTTTCAAACCACCACAAATGGTTCCTTCAAGTTCAGTAATGACAGTTTCTGTTATTTCAGGAATGTCCTAAACTAACAGGTATATAATAAAGATACAACTTAACTTTCTCTGTCGTATATCAGAAACCCTTTTCCTGGATGAATTTGGTGCATACGACTCTTTCACTTGTGAACTATTTGGCATTACCCCCAGGTAAATTATGTCTAATGGTTTCTACACTGTCTAATTTAAAAGCCTTTAAAGCCTGCCTGCTTTCTCACAACTCAGTCTACTTATTAAGGTGAGGACAGTCTTATTTTCATAATGAATGCTCACACTAGTGAGTCTGTGCACGAGTTGCAGGGAAAAGGCCATACAGTTTAACTGGATCTGTTCCCATTTTCATGCCCAAATCACGGGCAGCTCAAGTGTTTTAAGGAGGCTGAGTAACAGTCCTTTGTGGAAGTCCCCTCAAACATCATCTGTTTTAATATGTTAAAACAGAAATAGATCTAAATAGGGAAAATTTATAATTTGTGTACATGTAGAATAAGGGGAAGTGAACTTCTAGGTGACCACTATCTTCCTGTCACCGATAGAGGCTGTTTCCTGGAGAGAGCCAATTCCTAATTGACTATATGGAAATAAGTTTTGTATGGGACAATTGCCTCCATAAGAGGAGCTGTCTGACAGTTAAATCCTGCCTTTGAGGTGTTTTGGAGGATGGTCTCACAAATGAAATTATTGCAGTGTACGAATATCACCTGAAGCACCATTGGCAAATTTATTAATAGACAAATGACAACAGGAAGATTAAGTGTCTGTACCCAGGCAGGGAATCCATTTTAGATGCAGAATCATAATGTAGCACTACAAATGCTCAAAAGCCTTCCACCTACCCAGGGCAGAAGGTATATCTCATTTTTTGGTAGTTCTGGCTACAGTTAGGCACTTGGATATGAATAAGAGGCAGAGATGACACTGGCTTAGTTTGTAGGAACTGGCTTAGTCTGTAAAAGAACTAAAAGCCAAGAGCCACAAGACTATTTACAACTGTACAGGGATGAAAGATTAATATCTACAAAAACAGTAATTAAATATCATATCCACCAAATATGCTGTATTTTCAGGAAGGGAATTAAAAGACATGTATTTGTCCTTTTTGAAAGCTGAGATTTCAACTCAGCATTTTCAAAATTTGCAGGTTTCTAGCTTACAGAAATCTCTCACTCTTGGGATTGGTGAGCCCTGTATTGCAGTTATACTGGAGCAGCGTTACTCAGAGTGGAAAAATGAAAGTCTAACACTAAATTCACTTAAAAAGTGAACTTTGTTATAAGACTTCTCTTGAGACATTTCCAAAAGAAAGTTTGTTTGATAGGAAGGAGTTTTTTAGATAATTTGGAAACATGCAATGCTTTCACTAACTTTCAGGTCTCTATCCCAAACTGTTTCAGAAGCCAGGACTTCAGCAGACAATCTAACATTAGCGTCTAGCAATTAGTTCAGTGTCTCCACACCGGGTAGACATAGTTCTTTTGTATTTTATGTTTTTGATCATACTGACGGGCTATGTTTCCAAATAAGTGTAAGTAAGTCCAGTCCTTCAGCAGACACGCTGACTGCCATTCCAGTTTCAGAACAGGGACTGACACAAATAGTTCATGGTTTCCAAGGAAGCTTACTGCTTATGCTCCAAATATCTGGGAAGTATGGAGTTGCAAAACTATGCTAGAAAAATTAAATTTCACCCCAAACACTTATATAACTCAGTCGCAGACTTCACTGGTGATAGCTTAAATAAATGTCAGAGCAAAATACCGATCCCAGTCTCTAGACAAAACGCAAACCACAGCCAAAGGGCTAGATCTGTGCTAGAAACAGCGATGTCCGAAAAGAATGGTCTCACAAAAACTTAATTAATCTTCATTCTAATCTGGTTTTCTCACAATTGTTCTTGTGCCTCTTCTATCTTTGTGTCTCATATTTCTTTGACTGCCTTCCAATTTTTATGCCTCCTATGCTGTCTTTTGCTCCTCCACTCATTCTCAAGTGGTTTTCACCATCCTCATGTAACCCCAGCACACACTCTCTATTTATTTCCACATCATCACAAATCCTTTTTTTCATCCATCCTCTAAAAGACCTACCTTTGTAAGGACAGTTCTACTTTGAAATTAGAGTGGGGAGCAAGTCAGGGAGATTCTGCCTTTTATCTCTATTTTTGCGTTCTTATCTGCTATTTTCTCCTTATTGCTGTTTTGTTAGTACTTATAAATAGGCACACAAATATATAATAGAGAAAATACAGAAAGTGAGGTTTTGTAAATTTACAAAGAATCAAATTCTTGGTTTACAACTCCTTTGTATTGGGGGCTGCAGCTAAGAATGATTTAATGAAAACTAACTGCCTATAACTACCAATTTCTACACTTACATCAGCTCTAGCAGCAGAGTGGTTTGTATTTAATAAAAAAGCCTTAGATCCAAATTGGAAACGTTAATTTTGTGTGCATTCATGATGATGTTAATGGTGAGAAAGCTGTATGCTTAACAGACAAGGGTAATGATACTGTGAATAATATGGGAGCAGATACTGCTCCCTGTAAAGTAAAAAAAAATGTTTGTTTCCCCCATTTACTCCCCCCTGTTGTAACTTAATGTAAAGGATTGTTTTTAAAAATAGTGACTGTAAATGGGTTTGGATGTCAAATTAGGTTTCCAGTTCAATTCTAGTATCACTAAAATTTCTAAGCTGATTACATGAGAATATGTCTTTCTGTGTACTAGGTCTGAGAAGCAAGATTCTTACAGACTTTTCTTCCATTTGAACTACAAATGTGCAACAAACCACATAGCAAAAAGGTAAAATAAAAAATTTAATGTGGTTTGCAATTCCATGTTCTTTACACAGATTTGTTTGCTTAGAAAGCATCAGGGGTAATTTTTCAGTTTGTCTGAAAGATCTGAAACGTCTAAGTCCCATCTTCCTAGACCTGCAGAAACCGAATTACATGCCAAGACCAGAGTTAGTTCAAGCAACTCATCTTTTAAGTTCAGTTAAATTTTAGTCTCAGGTGTTGCACTGCTTTTGAGGCTTTGCCTGGGGCATGGGGAAATGTTGGAAAGCTGCCAGTTGAGTCACTGCTGATTTCTAATGCAAGTTCTCACATCCAATACTCCCACAATTTGCTTTCTCTGCTTAATAAGAGTCTTACCTCATTGGCCTCTGCTGAGTGGACTGAAATGTTAGAAATTTGTATCTGTTTGTGTTACAGATCTCCCATCCTCCTGCCTGGATTCATTGCCAATAATTGGTTCTTGAGTTTCTCTAATGTAAGCATTTCAGTTTCGACTTTCCAAGCACCTTCCAGCAAGTTTTTAGGTACTGTACGACAAGGGTTGCCTGAGACTCTTTTTATTTTGCTTTTTATAAAATGAGAAGATGTTTTGCAGAGTCGGCCCCATTCCAGTTACACTTCTGTCGAAATGGTTTCACAGGCGCAGGAACTCTTTCCTCAGCAGCAGTCCCAGCCCCACAGCAGAGCAGCTGGCAACGCACGTACTCAAATGCTGATCGCTGACAGAGTAGGCTGCAAGCCTGCTCTGCCCCAGTTTGAGTGTGGATATCATCAGTGGTCTCCCACCTCCCTGACAAATACAGCAGCCAGAATTCAGAACCTTCCCCTTTAGGTCCCCTTTGGACCTTTTCTGGTTTTTATATATATTTAAGTATTAATTTGGAGCGGATAGAGGCAGCAAGGGAGAGTAACTGAATTTTACGGCCCACAATCAGAGCACTCAGCTGGGATGTGGGAGACCAGTGTTCAAGCTGTATGGATTAAAGTAGCTTTTCCCACACTGTGGATGGAAGAGCTCAGTGTCTGTGCCAATAACTATAACATACATTCTAATTTATTTTGTAATGTCAAGAGTATATGGTGCATGTTATTTTTTCTTTTGCCAGTTTGGCTGGTAATTTCTTTTTCTTTTAGTTTAGGGGTTTCAAAGACAATTTTTTTCTTTTCATTTTAAAGTGCTGCCCATGCCTGAGTTGACATCAGATAACTTTGGACAGGCTATAGATGTTTAGAGATGCCAGCCAGTCCACCTACCAAGCAATGTCTGAGCAATACCAGGCCTTTTGCCAGGCCTTGTTATGCCACTGTGACTGCCATTGGCTCTACTTGAGACAGATGGAGCGGGGAGTTAAACATTGCGCATTTGTTCTACATTTTAAACTAAATGAAAAGTATTACGACTATCCATGAATTTAAAGCACAATGAAGTGTGGGTAAACCGAGAAACTCTTCAACATCAGTGTAATGTAATTCCTGACCTTTTATTATTATTCTTTTAAACCTGCCACTTTGCAGTGTTTACTTATGAGAAACTATTTGTTTTGATAGCTTCACTGTTATCTACCAAAGAATGGCTTTACATTGCTGCCAACTGTTCTCTCCATTACTTCTCCAGACATGTTCTCTCTTACCCATAAGTACCAGGTTTTCTCCTCCACCTTTGCTGTCCCCTCGTCTTTGCCCAGAAAATAGTCTTCATGTTGCTGTTCAGAAGGCTTCCACACATCAATTAGAGCTCACAGGAAGAAGATTCACAGAAAACTATTTCCCAGTGAGAGTCTTTTATAGAGAAACTCAGCACATGCTGCTCTTATTTAGCACCTTTCACACAGTGTGTTCTGAACTACTTTTTAAGAGGAGCCATATTGCATGAACTTGCTGCATTTTTACACCAGAAGTCCCAGCAGAGTGGGCTGGGACTAGAATTTAGCGCAGGATGATCAGATTCTAGCAATTACTCACAGGACAAATTTTAGCAATTCATCAAACAGTCCTAGGCAGTCCCAGATGTTGGGTTCTCTCTTTCCTATAGGAAGGAATAACAAATCCTCAGTCCTCTTTAAATCAGTGAACAGATGGGTAATCACCTAGCTGTATCAACCAAAGGTGATCCTATCTCTACATGCCATCAAATTCAGATTAATTTACTTTTTACCCACTCTTACTATATCTTATATGTCATGTAGATTCATAAAGAAGTTAGTAGCACAATCTTGTGAAATTTCTTGGGCATGTAGTTAACCGAAAGGAGCTGCTCCCATCAGAAGCGTATGGATATTTTTAGTTTTTCTCAGCTCACGTCATGCTTTTCTCTGAAAAACATAGGAACTGCCATGCTGAATTAGTCTAATGGTCTGTGGAGTGCAGCATCGCCTTTAGTGGGATGGGTTTCTGTGTTTGTTAGAAACTTCAGAGAACAGTGCAATAGTAAGGAAGTGTGGAATAACATGCCATCAGGGAGGTTTCTCCCACCCAGCAACAAAATTAGCAGCTGATTTATGTTATATGAGAGCTGACATCTGTTTCCTATGTGTTTAAATGAAACAGCGGTCATCACTGATAAGTTGGAACATTTGTTCTAAGCTCCTAGCTTGGGCAAGAAACTTTTAGATGCTGCAGACACACTGCTCAAATCCACCCTGCTCAAATCCACCATAAGTTCTAGGCTTTGCCCTCCAAAGTATTTCACAGATCATTTTCTAGAATATAGCTTGCACATCTCTGCTACAAACCCAGATCTACTTAACCATGGCCTTGTAACATCATAAAATCCAAACAAAGCAAATGAGATTTGAAGCCTCTGAACTGAAATGACTTATTGCCAGCTATGTAACAAACTTTCAGAGAATACAGGACAAGTCCAGATTTTGGCTATCTTTAGGGAACACTGGAAAATTTTCTTTTCATGTACGTGACTTTATTGCAAGTCACACAATGTTCTTTTTTTTTTTTTTAATCCCAGCTCCTACGGTAATAGTTACGTGGGTATATCAATCTTCATCTATTTATTTTCTTAAGAAGACTCTAGCCTGCAGGTGTACAGAGAAAGGCTTATAAGTGTGTACCTTAAGGGCTCAATCTATAAGAAGATTTCTTAAAGAAATGAAAGTGAATTATTTCTTAAAATCTCATTAATTTACACAGCCTTCAACATGGTTTCATGTATTAGATGAGGTAAGGGTAAAACTGTGTTTTTCTGGCATGTTTTTTCAACTACAGCTACAGTTTCCAAATGTTTGGATTGGTACTACTTGGTAGATGATAATTTTTTTCACCGTAGAAATAATTACTTTCATTGCATCATTTACCTCCTTGGCCTGTCTAAGCACATAAAAATACAAAAACATATGTCTTATCCTTTAGCTCCTAGAAATGTATAAACACCAAGATAGTTACACCAATTCTCATCCCTGACTGAATGAAACTTCTTGCCTTTACACCAAAAAGAAAATAAGTTACCTATTTACTTTCTCATTCATAATTTTTTATATTTGTCTTGTCTGTCATACCATATTGCCCACTTCCTTTTCCAATTACACAGCTCTAATCTCTTGTGATATTTAAATGAGGAAAATGTTCCATCCTTCTAATCTATGAATATCTGCTACTAAAAGAAATTTCACTTTTCCCTGTTGTATGAAAGGAACATACTGTACCAATTAAAGAGCTTTCTATGAAGAAATCTAATTATAAAAACACAAGGCCTGATTCAAAGCCTATTTTAGTCCATGGAAAGACTTCTGTTGACTTCTTTGGGCTCAAGTCCATATTCAGCAATGGTTAAATTGAATAAGAAAAGAGCTTATTTCCAGTTAACAAACAATTTATGGGAATGTTGAATGCAAAAATATATTTACATTATCTCTACATGTTCCATTAAAGCATACAAATTGACCACTTCTGGAAATACGGTATTGTACTAGAGCAAAAAGTTCATATGAGAATTCATATATTCCTTGTATGTGGGACTCTTAATATATCTGTCCTATATATCTGTACAGCAGTATGGATTTTTACAGAAAACATACGGAATGAGGAAAGTATTTTCTACTGTGAACGTCACATGATGGAGATGTGAAACCTGCTTTCTGAAACTTGAGCATTCTTCAAATTAACTACTTTAAAATTCCTCATTCAGTGACTTTCTATGTCCAGATTTCTGCAGTAGTTCCCAGTCAAATAGCAATAGGCTATGCTTTGTTATTAGTGGGCATTTCTACAGCCTTGAAAACCTGTATCTATCAAGAGGCCCGAACACAGAAATTAGAGTAGACTTTTTTTTCCCTTTCTGCCCTACCAGGACAGTGGAAGCAGTGGGATTTTCTCCTTTTTTGCATTGCCCGTTTTCTGAAAGATGCAGTGAGGAAGCCATTAGTAAGTGGCGCTGGCAGAGGAAGGACTTTCTTTGGTCAGTAATACAGACTACACCTAGATCCAGCCTCTGTGCCTGAGACACCTTGCTGTGCAAAACAAGTCTCTGTGTGTAAATTCCCCCTTCGCACACTTTCTTTTTCCACTGTGTGAATTCAACCTGGCTGGGAAACTGCCAGAGCTACCAGCTGAGTAACTCAATAGAGGAGAGTTTGCTTTGAGGCAAGGAATGGGGCCTGTGGCTCCAGCCTATCTTAGCTGTAGGAGCTGGAAATA
This sequence comes from Mycteria americana, assembly GCF_035582795.1. NCBI lineage: Eukaryota > Metazoa > Chordata > Aves > Ciconiiformes > Ciconiidae > Mycteria > Mycteria americana. The sequence goes on along the minus strand of NC_134366.1, from coordinate 117,681,568 downwards.
AACCACAAATACTGCCAAGTTAACGCTGTTTTCTCCCTCAATAGAAAGAATTATATTTGCAGAATTTTGCCACTGACATGAATGGGATGAGAACTACATTTCCAACCTTTTTTTTTAATAGAGGAAACCAGTTGAGTAATCACTACAGCAACTAAAGATTGTTGAGGTGAAGCCAGCTATGAAACATGCATGTATATTTTGAATGCCAGCCAGCACAATTTTTAAGGAACTTTCATAACCCACATGGCCTATAGATAAAACAGTGACTTTGCTTTGGGTATGTGTCCTGAATGCAAGCAGACCATATGCCATGTCAAAGTGGAGATGAGCTTGAAAGAGACATCAGGGTCTAAATTTCTGCTAAATTCAGTGTAATTTCAGAGAAGAACTTAGCATCTTGGGCTCATTCTTTCTTAACACACATATTAATGTTTATTTACCAGTCCATACATTTAACACAGCTGGCTAAAACTGCCTTTCCAACTTTAGTTAAGGAAAGCTATCCAAATGTTTTCTGGACATTGTTAACTTCCCATTCACATCAAAGCTAGATCTCCAGAAAGCAAAATCCTTTCTAAAGGCAGTTTGCATCATAGCACATTCTCAGCAGCAAAATATTATCAAGCTAGAAGGTTTATATTATGAATTGTGCAGACAGAACCCTTTGTGAAGTAAGTATGAGTGACAAAAAATAAAAAATAAAAATATGCAAATATTGAAACCTCATAATGATAGGCACTAGCATAACAGGTCTTGACTGAAGTTTCTGGAAATTATGTCCATGTGCATAATAATATAAATATCTTAAACCTTGATTAGATGTGTGCGTGAAATTCACTGTAATACCTCATTAAAAAAAAAAAAGCCAGCAAAGTCAAAGTATAATAGAAATAATCACTAAAGATGTAATATCTGGGGATATTTTTCAGTATTGAATCAATTCGGAACAGTTCTGTTGACTGATTCTACAGGATTAGGGATGTGATCATCCCCCTGTATTCAGCACTGGTGGGGCCGCACCTTGAATACTGTGTTCAGTTTTGGGCCCCTCACTACAAGAGGGACATTGAGGGGCTGGAGCGTGTCCAGAGAAGGGCAACGAAGCTGGTGAAGGGTCTAGAGCAGAAGTCTTATGTGGAGCAGCTGAGGGAACTGGGGTTGTTTAGCCTGGAGAAAAGGAGGCTGAGGGGAGACCTTATGGCTCTCTACAACTACCTGAAAGGAGGTTGTAGTGAGGTGGGGGTCGGTCTCTTCTCCCAAGTAACAAATGACAGGACAAGAGGAAATGGCCTCAAGTTGCACCAGGGGAGGTTTAGATTGGGTATTAGGAAAATCTCTTCCCCGAAACGGTTGTCAACGGTTGTCAACAGGGTGCCCAGGGAAGTGGTTGAGTCACCATCCCTGGAGGTATTTTAAAGACATTTGGATGTGGCACATAGGGACGTGGTTTACTGGTGGACTTGCCAGTGTTAGGTTTACAGTTGGACTCAATGATCTTAAAGGTCTTTTCCAACATAAATGATTCTATGATTCTATGATTTATTGATACATGGAAGACTAGTTCCTCTATCACCTAGCTTTCCTATATCTTTTATTTGTCAGGACTCTCCCTAACAACTTCAGCTCTCCTCATTCAGAAGAACAACTATGCTAGAGCAGAAAAGATTTTCCAGATATAATAAGTCCCCTTTAGGGTTCCAAGGCAAGGACCAAGCACAATTCAAAGTCTTCACTGCTTTTCCATGCTTTTCTGTTGTATCAGAGACTAATCATCCTGATATACTCCTGTACAATCAAACCAAGCAGTCAGCTTGATGAAAGTAACAGGGTCTTTAAAAATATGTAGAGTTTAAAAGAAAAAAAAAAGGTTAAAAAAAAAAAGATTTCCTGGCTGTGGTCAGGAAGAAGTATATAGAAATAGTGTAAACAAAAGACAGTGGGCTAGAGATACCACTGGTCTGATACAATATGACAATATAATGTTCCACAAAAACAATATGCTGAGAATCAAAACTGAAAACAGAAGTTTAATTTAGGTAAACCTTTGTTCTTCAATCGGAATAAGTCCGGACATGTTAAGTTCTGTATCCATGTCATCCGTGGAGATAACATTCCCTGCTTGCAAAAGATAAAAGAAAATAACATGAACAAAAGTATAGATGTAGTGAGGAGCACTGTGAATATCATTATCTCATACAGAAATTCATAGGGGTTTGCTTTCTCTTTTAATCCAGGATTCACTTATAGCACATGCCCAAATTCAGTGTTCTTTTCAAACCTTTAGACATGAAAATGTTTTCTGATTCTTCTTTCTTAAACACAAGTCAGCATTTTAGTCCTCATTTTTCTGTGGCTTGCTTTCTATGAGTTTAACATATCAGTCCTCATCACTGTTGCAGCATAAATATTGTATTATACTGTGAAACAATGAACAGTAGTAATTCATGCACAGCTGCATTATTAAACAAACACAATTTCTGTATGTTATGGATTGCTCGAAGAAGCCCAAAACTTCTGAGTTACAAGAATCCACTGTATCTAAGCAATATAAGAATTGACTATTTAGGAGTATCTTTTAAAAGAAAATGAGAACATATTAATATGATAGAAAAACTTGCCTGCTAGAAAAGACCCATTTAAAGTAATGGAGATAAAGAGATTAATTGGCCATAGCGGTTACTAAAAGCTAGTCAACAGAAGATCAGATCTCTCAAAAATGGAAGGAGGAAAATGGATTGTAAGCAATCAGTGTTAAATTAATCAGTTAGGCTGTAATGACTGACAAATATGTCTACCCTAAATGTCCTTGGATAAAAATTCAAGATGAGTTTCTCTTAACCTATGTGCAGCAGACAGGAAAATCTGTTCATCCCTTTCCTTTCTGTCACTATTAATGAGTGACTGGCTCAAATCCCTGATGAAAACTTCAAAAAAGTCAGGTGGAGTATTTCTACTGATTTTTCTGGACTTCAGATCAGAACTTCAGTAGGCAGAGAGACTGAACTCTTCTACCACTTTTGCCATTCCCCCAAATATATCTAATCTTTGATAAAAATCCACATTACTTCTGTAGGATTCAACTAAATGACCTTGCATCACATTCATTTGTTGCTGACAGATATTTTAAAGAAGAAAAGATGTAGACCAAGTCAAAAGCTTGCATACAGTCAGAGCACATGAAGCACAAAAAAACCACTGGAAGCACTGAACTACAAGCTGAGACACAGGAGTGAAACTGTGCTAAGTTGTATGCTAACTAGTTCAGTGTAAGAACAGAGGCAAGCAGAAAATGGGAGTGATAAATATTCAGTGCTGGATGAAAGTAATGCCTTCCAATTTTTGTAGCACAAATAGATTATCTGATTCAAACACATTTTAACTGGCCACTGAATTTATCTCTAAAATCTGTACGATTTATTTCTTCTCTCCTAAAACTGTTTTTAATGCCTATTTTCTTTATGACATTGCATACATTTTCTTTTAATGACTCTCTGTCTCTCCATTCCTTATTTGAACTAAGACATGGACTTAAGCTTTAGGTCTCCTAGAGCAACTTCTCTAGGTGTCCTAGGGAAGCCAGCCACTAGGAAAATGAATTCTACTTGAGACTTGAAGATCCTTGTGGACATCTGACAAGTCTAAGTGCCATTGTTTTCAAAAGGTAGAAGAAGCCAATAACAAAGGGCAACTGTTACAAAAAGAAACCCAGCTGTCATGTGCAGGCATGAATACTGTGTTATGCATGTGCCTCTCATTTTACATGGATGAAACATTATTCTTGACCTTGACTCCACTTAGTGCACTGGCAGTTGAACCAGTCTCGTGTGTGTTCAGAGGAAGGACCCACCATTGTGCTGTGGAAACAGAGTGGGAGGAGAAGAAGCTAATCCAAGCATCCTCTCTGATTTTCCTTTATGTCCCGTCTCTGAGGATTTGCTGTCTGAATTCCTCGGACCTGGAGACGTTCCAGAGCAATTAGACAGTGCATCCCTTGAGACATGACTGCAGATTTTGCTGAGCTTTGTTAGCTCTTTTTATTCTTTTCTGTTCAATTAAATGGGAAAAAAGGCTTAGGGTTGTCTCACATGCTCACATCCTTTTTAACCAGACAAAAACACATGGATGTTTGTGCCCACTTGCCAACATAGCCAACCCTTTCTCTTCTTCAATTCTTCAGTTTTTAAGATGTTTTGAAAGTCTGTATGAAAATAACTTAACAGTCAAGTTCAGCACTATTGAACAATGGAAAGCTCATTTTTATCTGACTTTCTTTTTACTGACTTTGTATTTGATTCAAACACTGTGATGGGATCAACAAAACACAGACCAGAATCTGTATACCAAATGTATTCGAGTCGCATGCTAGCTGAGAAGTACATTCAAACAGCAGTTCATTCAAATTATTTCCTATTATTTCCTATTTGACAATATGTGTGTAAGGCTTCTCAGACACAACCAAAACTAGGCAATGTCAAATCTAGAAACCTTTAGCCTGAAGAGGTTTAAAACCAGGGGAGCTCTAGCTACAGCAGAAGAAAGTTGAAATGTTAGCAGTATTGAATCATGCAAGCCCCAGAGGTCAATTCTTCTCCTTATGTTTTAAGACGGCTCTTTAAATGTTGATGAAACTCCAAGTTTATGGAGTTACTGGCTGTCTACAAAGGTTTCTTTACATCTTCAATATGATTTGATATACCTACCAAAGCTTTTTAAAGGTCTAGAAGCGAGCTATGCAAAAAAAGAGCTCTCCAGATACTAGACTCATAACACTGCACTTTTCCAACTATTGGCACGCTGTTTATGACAGACTTCTATAAACCCCTTATTCTGTCTGATTCAGCAAAATAAACTGGCTTGCTGTGGAAGGGGAGAAGCTGGTAAGTGGAATATCGCACAAGAGTACTGAGGTAGGAATACAGTGTCTACATGCATTCTTTGCAATTCTGTTAAGAGAAATGCATTATAACTAGCTGAACCTGTGAAACAAGCTATAGAAGAAATATAGTCATCTGTGTCAGAACTTGACTAAACAGCATTTGTAACGGAAGTGTAACATTGCTATAGCTACTGCTTGTTTTTCTTTCTATGCTTCAGTCTAAACATTTAGCTATGTGATGCTCTCCTGAATCATGTATTAGCTGAGTGTGTGTACTGAGGGAAAGATGATACTTTCCAAATCACCTCCATATATTGCAGCAAGTTCTTGGAGATGCTCTAAGTTAAAATTCTGGTAGCACTTAATAATCCCGAGCTTGTAAAGTCTGATGATGCAAGACAGCCTGGTTGTAAACTATACAATTAATCTGCCTGTATTACACATAATATCTTATACAATATACAATTACAATATAGTAACTACAAAAACATATCCCCACCCCAGGGCAGCCCCCATTGCGCCCAGCCCCCAGGGAGGTCCTGGCCGATGCGGTGCGTGGACACTTTCCTCACTTGGCAAAAATACATGTAAATATTTACTTTTTATCAGCTTTAATTTTTGCTTTATGTTATATTTTCTCTACAAGATTTTAAGTTAAACAATTAAGAATATGTAAAATATGTACATTTGCAGTGTACAGCCACTGGTCTTAGCATCAGTGGACATATTCAGTGTGGGAACTTTTTGCAGCAACCGAAAAATTGCACTTGGAGTGTTACAGTGTCCCATCTTCTCCAACATTCTGATATACTGAAAGTGGTTTTATACTGACAATACTAAAGGATAGTGGAACTGTAAGAAACTATCTCAGGGCCTTAGCACAAGGACATCCATTTTGCGTCTTGACACCTCTGCTTTGTCTGATCACCTGTGCTCAGTTTTACCTCACCTACCCAAAAATGATATGTAAGCAGGTGCCCACAGCAGAAATCCTTGTTACAGCAAGATAAAAAATATGATGTGCTTAAAAAAGAACACATCATCTTTGGTGAGATGCAGAATTAAATACTATGATACCAGTGCCAATTTGCCCCAGTGTGGGGCATTCACACTGTGGCCATGACACATTATAAATCACACTTTTTGTATTGCAACAAGTCCAGGCATACTGCAACCTACTCCTCTGAACCTAGAATACAGCCAATCATAATGAACGGCACGCTTGGGAAACACATACTATAAACATAAAAATGCCACACCTGGGAGGTTGGAAGACTTTTACCATCGAAACCTAAAGAGTTGGCTACTCTTTCCCAGATGTTGCATGTCTGTTTTCATTTCCTACTTTTATTGCCTTAATATAAATTGTGCTTTGCTTTCCAGTAAAGAGTGAATTTCTTGGTAGTGGACAGATATTGCTGTAGTTTTATATTCAGAAAGCCAAGTTCTTCATCCTCTTTGGCTGTAGATCTTTCTTTACAGGGGGGATGAAGCACAGTCTTGGAGCCCAAGAACAGTCCTGCTTGCTTGGTACCATTTACAGTCTCACTGTTTCCCTTGTTTGCCTTCTTTTCCTACATATTGCTTTATACTACCCTGTGAAACCATTAAAAAATAAATTATCCCTCAATACGCAACATCTAAGCTTCTGAATGCAAATGTCTGCATGGTAACTAGAAACAATGACTTGATTAATGTGTGAGGGCAGGTTTGCCATGATTTTGTTTTGTTTTGTTTTGTTTTGTTTTGTTTTGTTTTATAAACAGATGAGCCATAGACAAGTCAGTTTTCATAAAAGTATATTATCATCTCACTTCACTGCATCTACTGTCAGGGGGAAGGGGAGACGCAGCAGAATGGAGTTAAACTTGGAATTATATCATCTCAGTTCTCAAAAAACCAAATGCTGGTACCTGAACAATCCTTCATCTCTGCCAGAGTCTCCTGGTTCACCTTGTATCACAGTCAGTGATAAAACTTCCCCCTTACTTGACCTGTTATATGACTTCCTACTCTTGGGACATACCATGCAGAGTGGATTCTAGCAGCCAGCTAAAGCTGATCCTGTGATCGTCATGAAGCAGGAGACATGGGAAAGTCAGTCAGTCACAAGCTTCCTTCTGTCATAGAATCATAGAATCAATCATAGAATCATAGAATGGTTTGGGTTGGAAGAGACATTTAAAGGTCATCTTGTCCAACCCCCCTGCAATGAGTAGGGACATCTTCAACTAGATCAGGTTGCTCAGAGCCCTGTCCAACCTGACCTTGAATGTTTCCAGGGATGAGGCATCTACCACCTCTCTGGGCAACCTGTTCCAGTGTTTCACCACCCTCATTGTAAAAAATTTCTTCTTTATATCTAGTCTGAATCTACCCTCTTTTAGTTTAAAACCATTACCCCTTGTCCTGTTGCAACAGGCCCTACTAAAAAGTCTGTCCCCATCTTTCTTATAAGCCCCCTTTAAGTATTGAAAGGCCACAATAAGGTCCCCCCGGAGCCTTCTTTTCTCCAAGCTGAACAATCCCAACTCTCTCAGCCTTTCCTCATAGGAGAGGTGTTCCAGCCTTCTGACCATTTTTGTGGCCCTCCTCTGGACCTGCTCTAACAAATTCATGTCTTTCCTGTACTGAGGACCCCAGAGCTGAACACAGTACTCCAGGTGGGGTCTCACCAGAGCAGAGTAGAAGGGCAGAATCACCTCCCTTGACCTGCTGGCCACGCTTCTTTTGATGCAGCCTAGGATACAATCGGCTTTCTAGGCTGCAGGAGCACATTGCCAGCCCATGTCCAGCTTTTCATCCACCAGTACCCCCAACTCCTTCTCCACAGGGCTGCTCTCAATCCTTTCATCCCCCAGTCTGTACTGATATTGGGGATTGCCCTGACCCAGGTGCCAGACATTGCACTTGGCCTTGTTGAACTTCATGAGGTTCGCATGGGCCCACCCTTCAAGCCTGTCAAGGTCCCTCTGGATGGCATCCCTTCCCTCAAGTGAATCAACTGCACCACTCAGCTTGGTGTCATCTGCAAACTTCGAGTTTGCATAGACACTGGGATCGAGTGCTGAGGGTGCACTCGATCCCAGTGTCTATGTCATTGATGAAGATATTAAACAGTACTGGTCCCAATACGGACCCCTGGGGGACACCACTCGTCACTGATCTCCATCCAGACATTGAGCTGTTGACCATCCATCAAATCCATATCTCTCCAATGTCCTGACATTTCAGATTGGCAAGAAGTGCGTTTGCGTGCACTGAACACAAGCACTCACAGAAATAGGATAACACAGTGTTTAAATTTCTGCTGTAATTTTGTTTTCTTAACATCCCAGAGCAACTGACAGCATTAGGGACTAATGAGAAACACGTATCTCTCTCTGTCTTGTGCCTCTGGCTGAAAGTTCCTTCAACTATCAATTAAATGCCAATCTGATTCCTTTTTCTTTAAATGGACCAGTCCTCCATTCATTTTATGTAATTAAAATAAGAACTTCCATGCTAGGTCATGTTCTCACCAGTGCATGCCTTAGCCTTGACAAACTCCATAGATATCAGCAGATTTACTCCGGTTTTGCAATATGCATCAATCAAAACTCTTTTAAATTGTGTTCACCATCCTGTCTATTATTTCCTCCTTTATGCCACAACCGTAGTTCAGTCAACACTGCTTTCTGGTTCTAATGAGAGTACAATTATTTTGGAGTGAAAAGTATGTTAAACTCAGCAGGCGTATCTAGCTCTAACAGAGTTGCTTTATCCATAGATCAGAAACAGTTGGGGAAAAAACGTCACTATCATTATCGCTATTATCGAAGTAGGGAAGCTAATACATCTGGTAGTAAAGTGACTTTTCCAGCATCCCAGGGCTGGCACTGAAGCCAACTGGATCTCCTGAGTCACAGTCTAATGGTTTGATTATTCAGCCTTTTGGCCTCCCCAGGAGGGTTCCCCAGTTTCTCTAGAGGATTTCCCAGACACAAATATTAGCACTGTACAAATGACCTGCAAACCAGTGTGCGTACAGTCTGACCACATCATGCTTGTGACAAAAATGCTTGTAATATTTACTAGCTTGGGCACAGTGGATGTGGCAGACTTCCAGTCATTTCACAGTGCTACTGCTTCTGCAAGTAGCTGCAGGACATCCACTAGCCCTAAGTAGGTGCCCAAAGTTCTCTTTCTCCACTCAGACAAAATTTCTGAGATATTAAAAAAAAAAACCACCAAACAAAAAAAGGGCAAAATACAGATATTCAGGCATGTGGTAGCCTTAAATTCATGGTGTATGTTTCACTTTAGTTTTACTTCTTCCTTTTGTCAGGAGAGTGTGGCTTTGACCAAACCCTGTAATTATACTTCCCAGGTATACTCTGTCTCCAGAAATGTATGAACTAGAGATTTATAAAGTTGTGTTAAAAATATATGTGCTCTCCTTCATGTCTCCATGTCTCAACCTCTATGTATGGTTGGAAAAATCTAGCTTCCCTGAATAACCATGTATTAGATGATAGCATATTCAACAAACTCAGACCTAGAAATAATGCAAATTTCTTTCCAAAAGGAGTAAATGCTGGACCATTGTGTGCTAATACACAAAAGTTCTCAGAGCAGGTTTGGCCCAGATATGACAGAAGAAGTGGATTAGATAACATAGCCAGATCCTACCCCAATCAGTCTATTGCTATCAGTATTTTTTAAACCTTCTATTATTTGGAGGAAGAGAAGAGGCTTCCAGGAGTACCAAAGAGGAAAGATTATCCATATTATTTATGACATCTAGGTTCCTACACGTGTTGAGATGTAAAACAATTCCACCTTTGGGTAAAAGGTTATTTATAAGGGCAGTTTGTTTAAACATATCAATTTTTGAAGGTGTTCAGATGAAGATTTACTGTTGCTTATTGATGGTGTGAATAATTCATTCTTTTCAAGACAGGCATGTACTCATTTCAGAGAGGAAATGCCTCCAAAACCACATTTATTGACTTGGGGACTATCATTCACCAAGCAACATCAGATATGTAACTCACAGTAGGGAATAAGATGAGCTGTAAGGAATGTGCTGAAATGAAAAAAAAAAGGGGTTTTGCCCTTTACTGGTCACAACAAAACAAATCTTGTTTCTGCAACAATAAAAAACCTATTTCACATTCATTAGTGCCAAAACTCAAAAAGACATTCTGGCTGCAGGAGTGAGCAAATGATGTACCAAGGACAACTGGAAATAAACAACTGCATCCTGCCCTACTCAGTGTCTGGAGCTCTCCTGCACAGGGGCTGGTTAAGTGGCCCAGCAGTGTACCCTGCCCTTGGAGAAATGTAGCCAACTGGTTTGGGGACACAGCCAGATGCACATAACTGCTTGTGGTATTTGGCTGCAAGCTCTGAAGGGCTGCACAATGCTCCATTCTTAATCTTGCAAGTGGAGCACTCTGCAGCCCTCTTTTGCATCACTCCCTGAGGCACCCACCTGTGACTGCCCATGCTAGTTAGACTTGACTATAGATGCTGTAAGGTATTCTTTCTACCAGCTTTCATAAAAAATCTTCAGACTTTGCTGTAGAATGGGTTAGTCTCTGATTTATAGTGAAAATGAAATGAAAAGAAAGATTTGTGGACTAAATGAAATGAAGCAAGGAATTGTAGGGTACCCGTGATAGATGATGGCAGACTGCAGATTCATGTTTCACTGAAGTCAAAGGATCCAGAAAATACATTCCTTAGGAAGGAAAGAAACTACCCTCTGATGTAAAAGGCACCCCATTGGCAATAATAAGTGCATTAGATTCACATTCATATTAGAAGGGTTGAGATAACATGTTAGACACCAGGCATCTATTTTCCACTGTGCCAGAGTCCTGTTCACTCTGCAGAGCTGGGGCTAGCACCTGGTGCCTACGTTCACATGCAGCAGCAAGGACACCAAAGAACTTCTGACTTTTTTTCAGTGCCACCTTTTGCCATCCAGAATGTAGAGCATTCTCTAACAATACACTATTTACATTAAAAGTGGATGTAGATGTTTATTTCCTTACATTTTGGAGAAGATAGGGAAGGCAGGAAATTCTCAGATGTAAATCTCCAACTGGTGCCCTGAACCTCATTTTCATATCTTCTCTCTTTTCTCTTCCCAAACGCATAAAATAATTGGAAACCCACACATCAGCAACAAGTTCATGGCAAACTACAAAAACGGTATACTTCTCTAAAGCAAAGCAATCTTTCAGCTTGCAAATTCAGTTACCATTCTTCAGTGAAACAGCCAGAAGGATCAGCAATGCCAATAAATTGTACAGACGTGCCATAAAACTCCTTTGTGCATCTAACAGCCAATACACTGCACATATTAAAAGTAGGTGATTTTATCAGGGCTAAATCCAAGCTTCAAAATACAAACTTAATATTAGCTATAACAAATGAAGGTATTTCTGTGGAGGCAGTCAGGACATCACAATGACTATACAGTAATTACTGAAGAGTAGTCAGCTAGAAAGTAATATTTTTCAGTCACACACTAAGTAACCGAATGCCTCCAAAAGTGTTGTAATAGACTTTGTACTTGTAGCACGACTGAAACTCAGGAGAGAAGTGGAGAAACTCTAGTCCTGTAAACTTTTAATCATTAGAATAATCCCATATGTTTTTATGGCAATATTCAGACAAGTAATATTATAGTTTATTAATATTTGCAATGTAAAAATTAAAAATTTTCAAGGTAAAGATTAAAAGCACTTCTGCTCTGGTGGCCATTAACTAGTATGAAATGGGGTGACTGTATGAAGCCAACCAGAAACAAGTATTTACACACAATATTTAAGAATCTTGATACTTAAGAATAATAAAACCAAGTACCTTGTTTGGCAGGGCTGAAGAGAGGCCCTCCCCAGACATGTCAACACAAAGCAAAAGTATTCCTTTTAGTCAGGATTAGAAGAGCACTGAAAAAAATTAAATCTTTTTTAAAAGGACATAAAGTATTTTTGAAGTTATGGAAATCTAGAGCATTTATTAATGAACAGTAATAATACATACACTCACTTACTTCAATCCAAACCACCTATCTTCACCTGCTGGCCATTTCTTTTGAAGAAAAAAATCCATCTACCTCTAAGAATACATCTTCAGTCATGTTTACACTTTCACTCCCATTATATTTTTATTAGTCATTTTTATTTCAGTATCTCTGTGAACAAACCAAGAACAGAGACTAATTGTGGTGCATACTGCACAGACATAGGCCAGCATAAAGTACTGCCCTGATGAGCTTGTATACAAAATAAGAAATTAGCCATGCATGTCAACAGCACAAATGCCCTTATGCACCAATGTAGAGACAGTCATAAGAAGAGGGACATATTTTACAAAGCAATCAGGAGCGAACATGCCAAGTTAATATCTCAGAACATATGTGAGCTCATGTAGTTTCAAAATAGCTGTAATATTTTCCATTGTATTTGTCAAAAACTGTTCTTATGATTGTACCTAGGGCTTGAATACAAATAAGTGGATCAGCTTTCATACACTGCCAGATAATTTCAAGATCAGTTCAGCTCTTACCCTAAAAGCAGCAAAGGCTGTTCCAATATCAATAATATTTTCCTGGTTTAATAATAATTATATTTGCTCATACATGCTTTGATTTTACCTTTCATGAATCTGGTACAATAAGCTCTACATTTATAAGAAAATGAATAGCCGAGGGAAAAGGTTATTTCCTTTGGCTCAGGCCTCACTCTTGCTGGGCTGGACAGAACTATTCTTGACCCAGTTTTATAGGTTTCACAGTTGGCTGACCCATTCATTGTCAACTGATACGGATGTTAGCTCAAAATTGTCCTAGCAACCAAGAAAGCACACAAAGATCTAAAGGAACTCCAGCATTTAAACATTTAATTTGAGATCTCCCATTCAGTGCGAGTAAGGCAAGTGCAGCTGAGAACACTAGCTAGCATGGAGTAGGTAACAAGCTGCTTTGTAAAAAGACCACTAGCTCAGTGGGCTAAAGCAGGGTTCACAGCATGCTGTAAATGACTGCCTAATTAATAAACAGTTTAAAGAGCATGTGTCCGATCCAGAGATCATGTATTGTCTCCTCAAAACTGAAAGAAACAGAACAGATGGGACTATCTTGAAGTGCGTGCATATGGACACAAGGTTCCTCTCCTTCCAGCAACAAATGATAGGATTTGTGCAGATTCAGAAAGGTTGACAGTGTCCAAGAACAGCCATGGCAACCCTGATACTGCCCAAGAACCCACAGTTTCAATGTGCTGTTAATTACTTGTCCTTCCCCTCCTTGTGTTTTAATGCTAAGTAGCAAGAGGAGCCAATGAAGTCACACTTTGTAAAGCGCATCAAGTCCAGGTTCAAGGGGAAGCACTGTTGTAAATCATTTTAGCTTTAAAAGGAAACATGTAGTAATGTGGTAAGTAAAGTTCACCAATACAGTAAAACCTCCACTCCCACCCCCTGAAATGGCTTGTTAGTTTTAACCTGAAAATCAGGGTAAGAGCAAGAAAATGGAAACTTCAACTTATTTAAATATGTTTGCCAAGTAGAAAAATGCTCAGAAAAAGAGATTTAAGGAATAATAGCCTGCACTGGGAAAACAGTATTTACTTTATTACTGTGTCAACAGTTTATAGGTGTTACTCTTGTAATTCTTGTAACAAGCTTCTTAATCATATTGTACTACCTCAGCTACTTTAATTAGTCAGCTTTTATTCTTTCTTTAATTATTTAAATGTCTTTTTTTGTCCTTGGAGGAAAGCTCACATGTAAAAATCCTCATAAAATGGACTTTTAATGAAAAGCTGTATTTACCTTTACCAAGGTATTCCTGCTATTCCTTATATTTAGAATGAGAAATTCCAAACCTGCCATAGGAAGTTTAATGACAACAGGTCCTAAGGAGTGAGATTTTAAATGGCATTGACAGCGCTCACTGTTTCTTTTTGCAAAGTTTCTTAGTGCACTCTATATGACCAGCCAATTTCTTTATTTGTCTTACAGGATTGCCCACCAGTATCAGACACCAGTCAAGGTGCTACTGTCTCATATGTTGCTCCAACACAGAGCAAACAGATGGTTCCTATCCACACTAACTATGGAATAAGAATAATACAGATCAGTATGACAAGCAATGTCTGATGTATATAGGTCATCTGTCCACTGATACCAATGAGATTATGAACTTAAATCCATAACAAGAAACTTCTGCTTTCATATACAGCTTCTGACTCAGCATTTGCCATGAAACCAACAGTTTTCAGTAAACAGTTTTAATTTTGTGACTCATAAATTGGATCCATTCACTCCACATCCATTGAGCAAATGCTCTGGAAAGGATATCATTTTTCACCTGAGGGGATCATTTGTTTATTGCCAATGGTGTGCTTGGCTAGAACACAATATATGAAAATAAATATTGTCCTTATATTGAGAAGACTGGAATCGAAACAGGCGAATCTAGAAAGATGGTATCCATTGGGAATTCCAATTATTTGTTTAAATCGTTTCATTTGTGCAGAAATTGAAGTTACATTTCACCATGGATGATGGATACTACACTGTAACGGATGATACAATTTTAGCTCAACGTACTATAAATTCTGAATGTGGTAGAGAATCATTTTATTCCCTAACTTGAAATACCGTTCTGACAATATTTAAACTATGTTTAAATTTAAACAGTTTTCTAGATTATAAAGCTTTGCATAGTGCACTTTAAGATTAATCACACTCCGGTACTCCAAACAATTGTTTAAGTGGACACCTACTCTTTAAGTCCCTGCATGGTGACATATTTTAAAGCATGCATTCTGCCCTCCTATATTCCTAATATGTCTACTTTTAATAAGGACCTTAGAAGACCTATAAAATCAATGTTTAAATAATATTTTTCTCAAATAAAGTTGGGGTTTTGTTAGACTTCCTCTGGAAATACAGACAGCTGTCTCAGACTTTTCACGATTCTGGAGCAAGAGATTTTTCTTAAGTGTTCAAGAGGGAATTGAGATTTACTATGGAACATTTCAGAACAAGCATTCATAAAAGAACATTAAAGAAAGAAAAGTGGGAAAATCTGTATGCTTTAATGTCTTCAACACTCACCATAGCTTGTCATCAACTGACTACTCCTCCTTCTAACTGATCAACATTATTTAATAATTTTGTGAAGTCATTCAAAATAGAATTAGGAAATATTGACCCCAGCTAAGATTACAAATTTTGCAAAAACCTTTTAGTTAAAACTTTTGAAATCTCATCTCAGGATACAAACACAACTCCTGATACAAGTGCTATTATTACAAGTGCTATAATTACAAGTGCTATAATTGCAAGATTACAAGTGCTATTAAATTGATCTGTGCATGTTCCTGGATTTGTGCTATTCCTCACATTCTGCTGCTCTTTCAGATTCGAGTAGATCAGCAGCATTCAGATCTGTATGTATTCTTCTCCCAAGCATGTAAGAAGTCCATAGAACAAGTAGAAAAAGACCACAAATAGTTAATAAGAATATCCAGTGCCTTCACTGGCATGAGTCTTATGGTAATTTCCTGCGCAAGATGTTTCTCCCTTTTTCAAAAGCGCCTGTTTTAGGGAGAGATTGTGTTCTATTGTCAGCAATAAATTCTTTTGGGTTTCCGCTCCTGCTGAAAATAATAGATAGGAAGAAACTGCAAGAGTAGGTGTGAATTGTGACATTAGTGAAGAGCCAGAAGTACCAGTAACAAACAATGCAGGACCAATTAGACCTCTGATGTCAATGGTAATATCCCATGCTGAATGTGGTTAGAAGGACAGCTTGGAATCAGAGTCAGCAAATTCTTACTGTCTCATTGTGAGATTTAGAAGTAACACAATTTTTTAGAACAATTTTAATCCAAGTATTCAATAATTCCTAATTAAAAACAACTGCAGTTCTACCCAGGTTTTGGAGGAAGAGTGCATGTGGGTTGCCAAACACATACGAGTACACAAGTTTGAAGAAACTTGAAGTGAACAGCTTGGCAATAACCATATCAAACAACAAAGTTAGGACTAGCACAAAAAGAGGAGAGAATTATATAAGAGTGCCTCAGCCTTTCTCTTTACCAGCCAAACAGCACCAGCACCACCACAGCTTACGGGTCAGACAGGAACAGCTTTAAGTTAGAGTTATGAGGGGAAACTATGGTATTGTTTCTTTAATTCTTATGGATATAGCAGGCCCCTGGATCTTGGATTTCCTTATCTACTTTTCTCTAAAGCAATAGCTGACTCCTGGCCTCCATGGAATACATTTTCTTTATCTGGCCTTTTTGCCTCTGTTTGATCTACTAGCCTTTCGGTAACAGCATTCAAAGATGTTCATGTAGTTGTCGCTCTTTGATGACACAGGGACCAGATGGCATAATGATGAAACAAAAAATACACTCATGATACAAGTCTAAAAGACAGTCAGATTTCCAAAATTCAGCACTGTTCAAAGATTACTAGAAAATGGCTACTCTGACCATGCTTTTAAAACACAGCTAGTGTATTATATTAAAAAAGTGTATTCTGTAAACTGTAGAAATTTTTATGCAGAAGTCACAGATTAAGATAGAAGCAAATATGGTAGTCGCTGTTTATCAAGCTATATAAGATGCATCAATAACTGTTTCATCAGTGATAGTTAAAAGCATTAAATTCTGTAGCTTGTAGGTATTTTGTTGAACAAAAATTTATTCTTATATCAAGTCTGGACTTTTCCTATTACTGCATCTTTTATAAGCTGAGACCCTTGCTTATTGTGTGCCCCCCACATGAAGTTCAACTTGAAAAAGGATTGTGGCAGAAGAATAGGAAATGCTGAAAATACCACAGAGATTTTATGTGATACTGCTTAGTGAATGCACATTTTTTTTAAATAGCTAAAAAAAAACCTGTTCAGAAGTATGTAAGAACGGAATTTCAGTTGGAATGGCCATGGGAAAGTGAACTGGCATGATAAAATAAGGGTTTTACTAGAAATGTTCAGGTTTTAGACTGCTAGTTATGTTCCAATGTCTTCTATCAGTGAGAGCATTCAAATCATAGTACACAAAATAAAGGGTCAAGAGAAATAAAACCTGATTTTCCATCTTCTGTAGAATTCATTTTCAAGTAAAGGATTTGAAGAAAAAATAAAAGTAATCTAATCCAGTTAAAGAATAAGGTTTTAATTAGGCAAATGGCATTACTTAATTTATTTTTTTTTAAATTATATCCCTCTGTTCCATAATAAGAGTTCAGAGGAGGTTATGCTTTTCCATTACTAAATCAAATCCATCATGGACTCGTGCAAAGGAATATTTTTCCCCAGTAAGTGACAAGTGTTTTCAGTCTCCAAAGATGCTGCAAGGATTCTGTGAAGTTCTAAGACTTTCACTAATAACGTATTTCCTTGTGGATCAAAAAACCAATAAATTGTATTACTATGGAAATTCAGAATCCCATCGTTAAAATGTTTGCCCTTTCATGCCTACAGGAAGACACTTTATATAATATTTTGGACTGAAGTATAGGAATTTTTTTTAGTTGTAGCTAACCAGGGCTATGGGAACCACAAGAACTGTTGCTAGCATTTCCATGCTGAATAATACATTAAAGTTTTTTGCTTAAAGTAAGCTTTGCATGTGAAAGATTAAATTGTCATCTATCTAAATTCCCATGTATATCAGTAAAACACGGATATAATAATATTGTGTGCAAACTATGGACTTTAATTTCCTTAATATCCAAGAAATAAGGACATATAATTAATAAGCATGATCTTAGTTATGAAAGTAATGATCCATGAAACTTGGTTGCTCATGGTAAGGACAAAGAGACACAGTTCATGAATAGTGGACAGAGATAAAAATTTCAGACAAGATACGTATGAGTGGAAAAGTGTTCAGTTACGTATTTCTTCAACGTATTAGTAGCCTACATAACAAACAAACCTTACTAGATAGATGACAGTAAGTTACATATAGATACTTGTGCATACTCACACAACCCCTCATTGTCTTCTCACTATGAATATAGCCATGTCTTGTAACAAGTCAATTGTATAGCTGGCTTCATGTCAGCATCAGCATTCTGGTATTAGAAACATGAATATATTTTTATTGATGTAAATGCATGAGTTTCCCCAAAAATTTATCCCCCTATTACCGCACTTTTGATAACTGATTTTTTTATAATACTCTTTACTAGTACAGTATATCTCATGTAAGCAATATACAGTATGCATTATTAGAAGCAGCAAACGAAACCAGGAGGAAGCAGGTTCAAGAGCAAAAAAAGTTTCTTTTTTTTCTTTTTTTATTCAACATTGCATATAGAAGCTGTGGAATTCCTTGCCATAGGATCTTGTGGAAGATACAAGTTCACCTGGATTCTACATTACCTGTTGCATTTGAGAGGGAAAGAAAGACATCTCCTCAGACTGTAGAAGTCCCTGAATCTGTAACTGTTGGAGTTTGGAGTGATCTTCTAGGGAGTCATCAACTGATGACTTAAAATACATTCAGTCTTCTAGCAAACTATTTATTTGCTTTTCCTGGTCTTTTACTATCCTAAGATGGTGCTTAAAACATCTTGCTTTCCAGAATATAGTCACCTGCTCAGACACATTTGTCGGGGTCTGGAGACAATACTACAAGCAAGTTTCCCTGTTAGAACTGATTCTGCTTGCTTTGGAGTTCTTCTTTTGTTGTTATTTCTTCTGGATATTCTTTGAATGTCTCTCATTCAGGATTTCCATCTCTTCAGGGATCAGGTTAGCACTCTGACTGCATCCAGGAGAGTGGGTGTTGGTGTACCATTCCCTCATATGATTCTGCTGGCAATGAGGAATTTGGAGTGCTGCACCAGGGACTCTGTCTGCATTAAGTCACTATTGAAAACACTGTAAACCACATTAGCGATTGTGTTGTTGCAGGTGAGATATTCAGATCATCAAGAAAAAGTTACCAGTACTCCATTAGCTAGCATAGTATTTATTGTTATGGTCATAAGCTCCTTCTGTGTGACTCAGGGATGTTGGCCACCCTTGGTGTTGGCAGGTGTGACTCCAACACCTCCTTCTCCTTATAGAGGGGCTTCCTCTTGCTTGAAGTGCCTGAGCTTATTGTCTCTAGAGCTACTCATAGTTGCAGCTGGTTTTCCCCATTAAGAACAGGCATCAGCTTATCCCTTACCAAACTAAATCCCACCCTTAACCCTAAAACAGAAGAGTATGAGATACAGAAAGAAACCTGGGGTAAGCCATATGGTTTCAGGAGACAACAAATTAAAACAAGAGGCAGATATGAGAGTCAGAGGGTCACAAACTGAAAAATAGGGAACTGGAGGGGGACAAAAGACAGCTGCTTAGTACCTGCTGCCAAGTATGGTATCATGCTGTACAGCAAGCCAATGCAGAGCAACAGCACTAGGTATGAATAGCCACCAAACAGCCAAGAAAGATGGTGACTGGAAGCAGGTTGCTGCTGCTGTCCCCATTAGAGCAACTCATTTGGCTTGCAGGATGCTTCTGGGAATAAGCTGAATAAACTGGTTTAATGGGCCACATGTGGCACTTTAGCCACAATTTGAATCCTGACACAAAGCATTTCCTCCCACACATATTAGCCCTCCAGAAAAAGCACAAAGAAGAATGTACACTATAAAAATTAGAGGTGAGACCAAACATTTAAACATGTATTATTAATTTCTATGGATTAAAGTATTCATTAGAAAAAGTAAGTGATTTTTTTCAAGGAGAAAGGACACTTGTTATACTTCTCTAGAATTAAGTTCCTGATTAAAGGTCAAGAACATAACATAACTTACAGCTGGTTTGATCAACACTTCTTTTCTTATAGGCATAAAAATTCTGGATCCTCCCAACACCAGTGCATATGACAGTCAATAACAGACAGGTTAGGAACAGGCCACTCAAATGTCAGATTTTTTTCACTTTGAATTATTGGTGCATTTTAATGTTTGAGATGCAAGAACCATACCTAAATAAGCCATAAACTGATTCCTCAACAACAAAAAACCAAGCAAATATCTGAAGTCCAAAAATCAACTCCTGTTTCTGCTTTAAGCCAATAGGAAATTCCCATCAGTTTAAAGGGGAGAAGAATTCAGCCACTGGGCAAAAAAACATTCATTTAAAAATCCTTGGTTCCTGTTGTTGTACATGCCAATTTTAATTGCAGAACTACCTCAGGTAAACATAGCTAAGTAAATCTTCTGTTATATGCTTTCCAGCTAAGAACCCTTTATGTTTTTACAGTGATTAAAATTGTTGTGTCTCACAGTAGTTGATATCACACATCCAAACTCTTTCACCTTATTTTCCTAATGTCCTCATTCAGATTCTCATTTTTTCACTAGCTGGCTTAAAGTTTCATTTTATCAGAGCACATACTCCTGTGAATATTTAATACAAAACACATGTTCGCTTTTTAAGCCCCTGAGAACTCTGAAATCAGCTAGGAATTTTAACTGCAGTCCATTCACTTCACTATGAAGTCTTCATGTCAAAGGATTCATATCAAAATGAAAGATTTTCACGAATGGATATTTTCCTCAACCTATGGTGTTAGGACAGCTTATATTGTGACATCTCACACCCCAGCACAGTTTTTGTTTTCCCTTTCATATACTCAGTATGTAAATTGCCTAGAAATTCACGCACCAACAGGCCTGACATCAGAAACTAAAATAATTTCTTGAATTTCTTTGATTACTGGTTAATGGCACAACACAAAACCCATGTTATTCTCTTGAACTGAAATACCATGTTATTCCCAGATGTACAAGAGAAACTGGCATTTGAAAAAAAAAATCATCAGAACCTTTAAAGGAATAAATTTTCAGTGATTTCAGGAACACTTGGTCCATATAAATGTCTTAGAAGTAAATGCTTTCAAAGGCACTGCTCAAGCAGTAGGCAAAAGGGTTTCCATTTATAAAATTGGTCCTATTTATGGGAAGGAAGGGAGTGCCCACTCCAGCTAACACGCCGGGGGCTGTCGTTATGCTGCCATTAAAACTTACTTTCAACTCATAAACAGACCCATTTCAGTTTAAATGAAAAGGGAATAAGTCATAAAAAAATAAAGAACATTTAAAAGGATGAGACATTTTGCAAAACAGTTAATTGCACTAGCTTTTGGAATCACAAACAATAGGGCTGTTTAACAGAAGCAGAACTCCCAGCTGTAGTGACTATAGCTCAGGCAATTTATGTATTAGTCAAATGTATCCTTTTGCTACCCAATAAGTCTTTTTTTTTTTTTTTAATTAAAAAAAAGCACATTGCTGAGAGGATCATGGGAAATCCCACACATTCATCCACTTTCTAAGCTGAATACAAAAACTACCAGAAGATATAAAATGTTACATAAAGTTTTAAAAAATTGTTCCAGCATGTTTTTGGCAAGATTTCAGGCTTTGTCCAGCAAGTTCTTGCATCTAGAATTCCTTCTGTAGTTAATGGGAACTAAGGACTTCCAGGAGTGAGCACAGGTGTATTTGGCAATGGCATTTCCCACTTCTGCAACAGGAAACCCATCTTCTGATTAGCAAGTATAAACTGATTAAAGAAAGCTGTATGGCAATGACAGAGGCATTAATGATTGGTAGCACTGCCAGGTACTCCTCCATCTATATAACCCCTGTGAAAGGTAGTATTAAGGAGAGGATAGCAACATATGCTATAGCTTTTTCAAACACCATGTGATATACCAGTGAATGATTATTTTTCCGTCTAACTCTGCTTCCAGATTGCTACAGCAATCTCTCATTTAATACATCCACTTTTCAAATCTTCCATTTTCTTTCTCTCACCTAATTCCCCTTCTTTATGTGACTTTATTAGAACTGTAGCTTCTCCCTGAAAAATTTCAACACTTCTGGTGCCTTTACAGAGCATGTTGGAACAAAACATTAGCATTCTGGGGGATTGATACTGGGAAAAGATGGAGCAATTACAACAAAGGAAAATTTACTGAACACAATTCTTAAGAAGCAACTTTTGCAAGAATGTTTTAAACCTTTTCTGATATCTGGACAGCACTCATTATCATCTTTGGAAAGAGTATAATGTGCCTCCAGGGTTTTCCTTGGCAAATTAGGAACTGAGTTCCAATCAGAGATTTTGGTACTTAGCAAGGTAAGTACCTTGAATGAATCAATCTGAATAAATAGATAAATAAAGAGAATCTTCATTTAATACTTTTTTTATTCAGGGAAAAGACAGTCAGCTGAAGCAGCAACAACTACAAGGTTGCTCTTCAACAAGTTAAACTTCGGTTTCAGGTCTTGCAGTGAAACAGGAAAAAAAAGTCACTGACATTTGTTGGCACAATAAAGTTAAAAACCAACTGCACCAATAGGCTTGAAATATCCTTCCTTACATAGAAGCCAAATTCAGATCTGCTCTAAGCAGTAGTAAATCCATTAACTGTAACAGTATATTCAATTAAAGTTGCATTTGTCATAGATCTGAATGTAGCATTATAAGCCCACATTAACAGCAGAAAGATTGCTTATTCCAACTCTACAGTATGGCAGGGACAAGTGCAAGAAGATAATCTCAGCCTCTGTAAAAGGGAACTTTGTTGACTGCTAAAAGCTGAAGTCAGAGCCAAATTATAAACCAATTTGATTTATGCATGTCAAGGCGAGATGAATGCCATTCATTGGCACAAATGTCTGCTTTGAAGTGTAAGAAAGTCCCTTCTCTTTTCCAGGAAATGTGTAATTTTAAGATCACGTGACAAACTGGGAGCACTCATAATAAAATAGTCAACCAACCAGAACATGACACATGTTGCAATCGGGAGCTAGGTCCCCAACATAATGAAGTACATCATTTTCCTGGCCCACACTGTACAGATTCCAACTCTGCAATGGGAACGATAATGAGTTTTAGGCCTACATTACTTCCATTATACACAATCAAGTCAGAAAGTTCATGATTTTGCACCAGATTGTAGCCTCCTGCACCATTCCAGTGTAGATTAACAAGTGTATTGGGAGCCTGGATTTACGTGTTTATATGCAAGACTGAAAGTTGCCATCCCCCCAGGCTCTACATACATTGGACAACCACTTCAGTAGAGGAGTCTTCTGGGTTATCAGTTTATCTTCAGCCATTTTTGGCATAGAAGTTACCTTCACGGTAATTTTTTCATTATAAAATCAAAAAGCTGCTTTTATAGGTCAGATCACTGATCTGGTTTTAGAAATGTTCTTTGGGCAAGTGTTCTCCTTAATTATACTGGCACAACCATATCACCTTTAGCAAAGTTGCACAAATATAAACAAGAGCAAAAGCTGGACACACAATTTCATCTCAGCAACTAGCTGGTCCTAGATAAAAGCCTCTGGATAGACTTTAATGAACTTAGTTCCCTTGCTAATTCATTGAAATATTGAGAACTAAAACATAACACAATCTCTGGAAAATATATCAAAGAGGTATTCAACAAGCATAATTATATGAAAGGGTCAAATAACATGAGTTGGTAAAAGTCTATCCAGAGGCAAAAAATAAAGAAACAATTGATGAGACTAAATCAAACAAATGGACTGATTCCATCTTAGAAAACATAAAACCACTAATTGAAAGCTTGAAACTAACACTTCAAAGCCACTAATAATCCATGGCAGTGTAATGTAAATTGCAGAAGAGAATAACATATTCTCAAATTCCAGTTTTAAAATGTTAATTATGCATACTTATACAGGATAAAAATACGCTACTAAGAACCACTCTCTCATTTAGGAAGCAGAACAAGAGATTCTAATTGCTGTATAAAGAAGCTTACTGTGAAGTGAAGAAATGTTTGTTTGGTTTGATCAAAATATTCAGTCCTGCTTTTCATGTCCATGACTCTAGGTTTTCATGTTTTGCTTTTAACAATATTTATCCCTTCTGAAAGCTCCTTGCCTATGAGAAAGCTTCTTCTATTTAGCTGCATTGGCTTTTATGGTCATTCATTTCTGTAGACTTGACCAGAATAAATTTCAATTTCAGCCTCACAGTCTCCTAAATATTTGCTCACTTGGAGTGGATTACCTAGGGACTCTGTACAACCGAAAAAAAAATACGGATTCACTCTACACCCTTGCAAAAAAATCAAGGTTTGAAAGGGGAACGGGTGTCTGCATAGTTTTCTATAGGGTTTAACATTGTCAAATAGGTCAAACCTAATGATCTTCTAAGCCTTGTTTCTACACTCCACTTTCTCCCCTCTCAGGTTCATTCTTTATCATTCTTGTCACTTTCCCAGGCTAACTTCATGAGAAATCTCTAACTATGCAGTCTACTAACAAACCACTTTAGAGAGTCATCTATCTTTTCCTTTGGACTCAGAATGGTTAGCTCATCCCACGAATAAACAAACTCACCAGTGATAAGGTTTTGGCCTTTTCACAGGTATCAGTTTCCAGATTTGCCTGTGCCACCATGGAAGTTTGTAGTATCAGTTGGAAACTTTTTTTTTTTCTTTTGGAGGGGGATGTTATAAACAAAACAAAAATATAGTATCTGGTAGATGACATCCATCTCTCCTCTACTAAAATCAGACGTGTCAAAACCAGATGTGGATGTTTTGAATTGAAGGTTTTAAAATTATTCATCTAAAGGGTTCTCTGAACACAGAACACTGATTTTTAATAAATTTTCTAAAACTGGGGGAGTTTCGAAGAACTGGAAGGAAGCTGGAGTGTTTTAAAAGGATAATTCAGATATAATTCAAGTAACAATAAGCTTTTAAGCAAGGCACTGATTATGGACAAAAGCAGCAAAAACGGCTGATATGGAACTCAATAGCGAACCACAAAATAGTAACCTAATTAATGGGTATTGATATTAATTTATGTAAAGCAAATCTTGACAAACCAAACAGTCACAATTTTGAGATGAAATTGCAAGTTCAGGCGGTGAAGGTAATACCATTGGACCGGAGAACTGTGGATAGGAGTTACCAAGCAGATGTGTTTCAAATGGAACCTAGCACATAGTCCCCTAATATGTGTCACAACTGCTAGTGGCGTCTGAGTTTGCAAGGCCTCTGGACTGAGGCTCTTCAGGCTTGTGCTGTCTGAAATTTTCTTGGCTTACCTGTTGCTTTGTTTTACTTGGTTTAGCTGTAGCAGCCATTTCCCTTTTATCTGATTAATTTGTTTTACTTTTGTTAAACTTTGTGTGGTACAACCACAGTTTTATATAGATAGCAGTAGCAAACAGTTGTTCCATGTAGTATGAGATATTTTATGACTAAATCAAAGATGCCGTGTAGGGAAATACAGGTCTGGTACAATAACAGAGGCCTTGAGAAGGGGAGACAAGGGTGTGATGTAGAGGAGTAGAGGCAAGACAAGAGATGGGGCACAGGCTTGACATTGGAGAGCCCATGGCTGTAAACCACTCACTAATAGTCAGTTAAAAAAATGCATACCTGGAACTGGACAAAATTGGTTTTACAAGTAGCAAAGAGAACAAAGAAACAATATCTAACACATAAAGGGCACCGTATATCATAAATTCAGGTGTAACATGAAGCTGCAGACCAATGAAGAAAGAGAAGTTGTGAATGTATTTTATCAAACATATAAAAATGACCCCAGTACATCACACAGGGGGAAAGAAGAAACCACCAACATGAAGATCACATTCCTTCTGACAAAGGACTTCAGATGCTGTCTGTAATACTCCATCAATAACAACACCAGAGAGAAACTGTTGACTTTAAGACCCAGAAGAGCAGTGGAAGGGTAAACATGAGACTGGGAAAAGGGATAGAAACCAAGAAGAGTGTGTATACCAATTTTAACTGCATTATTATTCCTTCTTTTCCTGTAACAATTAGATCTGCACTCATGATGACTTGACTCTTAAGATTTCAATTATACTAACAATAAATTCTTGGCTTTACTAATGTACAAGGTGTGCTTCCCCTTTGCCCATAAACAAGATTTTGAGCATAACAAACTGAAAGATATTAAATTGTTGCAGATAAAATTTTCAAATTATACAAAATCTGGGGAAAAAAACGGTAGGGAACCTACTAGGTCATCAACATGGAGTATGCTGGCAAATAATGGCATAAAAACACCCAGTTGGTATCCATCCTTACTTCCAGAATTATGTTAGCAAGTTGAAGAGCCACTACAACAGCTATAGACTGAGATAGTTCATAGTAGCTGAAACTAAGAATTCTAGATAGTCTTCTAATACAGCCAGAACCTACTGATTTCATTGCCCAGGATTTACATAATTTTCTTTTCCCTTTTGCATTTTCTGTGAAAAGTGAGTAATCACAAGCACAGAAAGAAGAAATTAAAATGCTAACCAGCTTTAGTGGTTTAGGACCATATTCAACACGATATGTAAATACCTGCATGTTGAATCTTGTTGAAGCAGAACTCTCCAAAACTTTAAAATAAGAAGTTCCATGTTAAAACATTGATATAGAAGAGGTGATCTATTGGTGTGTAGTTTTCTATTTCTAACAGTATGTGTAATCATAGAAACACAGAATTATTCAGGCTCGAAGGGATCTCTGGAGGTCATCTGGTCCAATCCGCCACTCAAAACAGCCAATTTCAGAATTGGATCCACCTTTGAAGATATGTCAGGTTGCTCAGGCCCTTGTCCCCTTGAATTTTTAATATCTCGAAGGATGGAGATTTCACGGCCTCTCCAGGCAGCCTTTTCCAGTGTTTGACTACCCTCACAGTGAAAAAATTCTTTCCTAACATCTAACACAACTTTCCTGAGTTGCAGCTTTTATGTGTTGCCCCTTGTCCTCTAACAGTGCACCTACTAGAAGCATGTAGCTCCATTTTCTCTGTAGCCACTTAATTGATGTTGAAAAGAGTAGTAAGATCCTCCCTCAGTCTTTTCCAAACTAAACAAACCCATTCTCTCCACCTCTCCTTCTATGTCATGTGCTCCAGCCCTTGATTGCCTTGATGGCCCTCTGGCTGAGCTTGCTCCACTGTCTAGTTCTGAATGTACAATCGATCATCTAGCTAGCTCTCAGTGTATAATAAACTGCCCAAAGGCATGGATTTGTCAAATATCATATCTCCTAGAAGAACGGTGGAATAAATATGTAATGACTCAGCAAATTTATTCACCAGTCAAGACACTGCATATAAGACTGGGGCTTTGTGAATGTACCACAGAAAATTTCCCCCCTGTAAAACACCTTCCAGTGTAGCACAAAGAGTCTGAAGGATAGGAAGAGACATTTTAAAAAAGCAGTGGGATGCAGATAAGAGTGGAAAAGGGACAAAGATTTAAGGGTGCCAGTAACGGGGTTTTACTGTAGTATCAGCCAAAACTAAAGAGCAGAATTCAATGATCAGAGAGAAATTGGAGTGTTCATCTTCTAAATCTGGAAGAATCTGCAGAGACAATGATAAGTTCCCAAAGAATGGTCAAGGGCATCAAAAAACCATATTTATTAGATCACTGAGTGCTTTTATTCTTAAAAGGAAGAAGATTTATTCAGGAAATCTTCTGCCATATGAAGACTGGGTATGTTTGGTTTAGTTTAGCTTTTCAGAGAAGTTTAAAAGGTCCCTAAAATGTGGGAGCTGATGAAATGAGAGGGGCTGAAGGAAGTGGCTCTGTCTCAGGAAGCAGAGGGGAACAGCACCCACAGCAGCACAGAGAGGAACCTTTGCCTCATACAGTGTTGGGACTCCACCAGAATCCAGACAAGTCCTGAAAACATGGCAGCTTGAAGAGATCAGGAAGGAAGCTTTGATTAGAGTTGCAGAGCGCTCCATTTCACTTCATCTTATACTGGTCTAGGAGTCACCTTGGAAAATGACACAAGGCATTATTCTGATCTCTTTCTGTCCTGGTTTTGGCTGGGATAAGGTTAATTTTCTTCCTAGTAGCTAATATAGTGCTGTGTTTTGGATTTATATTGAGAATAATGTTGATAACACACTGATGATTTAGTTGGTGCTGAGTAATGTTTACACTAGCCAAGGACTTTTCAGCTTGGGCTAAAAGGGCTATTCCAAAAGGGCTATTCCATACCACATGACGTCATGCTCAGTATATAAACTGGGGGGAGCTGGCCAGAGGGTAGCAATCGCTGCTTGGGGGCTGGCTGGGCGTCGGTTGGTGGGTGGTGAGCGGTTGCATCACTTGGGGTTTTTTTGCTGGGTTTTATTCTCTCTCTTTCTCTCTCTTTTGTTGTTTTCCTTTTCATTACAATTTTTTTTCTCTTTTTCCCAGTTATTAAACTGTTCTTATCTCAACCCACAAGTTTTCTTACTTTTGCTCTTCCAATTCTCTCCTCCATCCCACTGGGGGCGGAGAGGGTGAGCAAGCAGCTGTGTGGTGCTTAGTTGCTGACTGAAGCTAAACCATGACACTTTCCTAGTGTCATCCTCTTCCCCCCTACCTGAAAAAATCAAACCTGTGGGATTATGGATTAGCAGATGAAGGAGGAGAGAGGGCATTCTGCCCAGTTTTTATCTGAACACAGCAACAGTCAAAATAGAGTGTAAGAGGTATACTGTGTCATGTTCTTGGTCAGTAGTGCTTATTCTGCCAAGAAGAACAAAGTACGGCTGGGAAATCAAATGGACATAGATGTGTCACTACAGCAAGTGCTCCCCTTGTTGCCTGACAGGGAGGAATGCTTCTCACGACACTCTCTGCCTGTGCGCTGCTGGAGCTGGATGTGGTCCTTACAGGCACAGCTACTACTACAATCAGTTTACAGCCAATATTGGCACTTAATAATCTATCAGAAGACAAGAAAGTACTCTCTGTCTCAGGGTCTCTGCTATGCTTTCAAAGATTCTTCTTGTCTTACAATACCGAGTTTTACCTTAAATTCCCAACTCAACCTCACTTAAAAACTACTAATATAGGAGTTCAAACTCTAAGGAGAAGGTGGGAAAAAACAGTCCCAGGGAGAACAGGAAGGCCCCTTTGGGTGGTAACCTGCATTAAGATTGGCTCACATTGCTTGTGAACCCACACCCTCACTCTTACTAACCATTTTTCTTTCTCAGAAGAAGGAGTTCTTTATTTTACTGTATACTGTGACATGAAGTTGCAGTGACTTTTTAACCTCTACCATGTAAGCAGATCTATTTGACACTAACACATAAACCAAAATGTTTTCTAGGCATAGCAGCAAACTACTGTGCAAAAATCCCCTTCAAATCCTCGTTTCATAAATTACATTTCGTTCTGTAGTATTAGTCATTGGTATCAAGGAGTTCATGAAAAGTATTTGGTTACCAAGAAAAAATAATTTCTGTCTATTAATGCTTCAGCAAGCAATTTTCCAGACTAAACAACACAAAACATCAGAGAAAGAATCTGTTTTCCCCTCTTTTCGAATATAGATTACCAAATACGTTAGGAATAGGTAACTAAGTAAATAATTCTGCTTGTCTGCAGAAGCAGGCAACCACACTGTATAATCCCATTCAGAATTATCAAACTATAATCTGAAAACAAGATAATGCAAAAGAAACCCCCAGAAAATCTGGTTGTATAGGAAGGCTGTTCCAGAACCTCAGTGTTTCTGTGGCTGGAAACCCTTTCCAAATTTCGTGCATTCTTTTGTTCATGACCAGTCCAGTTGTTTTTCTTGTGCCAAATTGTTCTCCAGGTTAAAGAGTTGAAACAACATATCTTTATTTACTTTCAAAGTAGCTTGCTGGCCTCCCTAGCTATAAAGGGACATGAAAGGGACAGATCCAGAACTTCATTTGCAGTTAAGGCAACTGCCTCTTCTCTGTTACAACATGAAAAATGGCACACCAGTCCTCCCAGATCTACGTGAACTCTCCTCTGTCTTGAGAAAAGCAGAATAAGACTAAGCAAACAATAAATTTCATCATTAGCAAAAACCACCAGTGCTTTCACTCAAGAAAGATAGAACAAAAGTCTAATGCTACATCTACACAAGATTCATTTGGATGAAAAACAGGTTTCCAAGATGATTGATTTGGAAACCATGAAGTTTGGGGTCTTGTTTGTGGGCTCAAGTTCAGAGATCTTGACCAACCTCCAAAAAAACAGCTCATCACCATTGTTTTAATAGACATTACTCTCAAAAACAACATATCTGGAAGAACAATAACATTTCTAGGAACACTTTTATAAACTTTTCAGATGAGGTTAAAGACAACATTTTAGGGAGGCAGGAAGAAATAAGCCTTCAAAAACTGAGAAAAAAACCCAAGTAGGTCAAAAAAATTAGTTTTTTAAATTGCACAGGCTTAATTTATGGGACACTGATGGATCATCAGAGCATAAAGAAAGTCATGCTGATATTTTCAAGGCTAAACTCAGTGCTTGGGGAATATAACTGACTCCAGGATTTTTTTCCTTTTTTAATTCAGTTGAGTTTTGATTTCCTTCACGGCAGTGAAGTTCCATGGCTTTCAATGGGGTTAGATGCTCTCAGTTCAACTTTGAATCTATCATCTATGGTATGAAAGATTCCTTCTTATTTTTATCATCCTAGTTGGAATGAAAGAAGCATTTTCAGCTATCTTATCAGCTAGCATTGCAAGACTCTGTTCTCACTCCCATCTTAGGATGTATTATTAATGATAGAAGAGCACAGCAGGCAACAGAATTTTACACAATTAATGGTGCTCAGTACCATGCCAAGATATTATTAATATAGCTTTTTGTGAAAACAAAAGCCTGTAGCTCATGGGGCCATGGTTTAATATTTCAGGATGGGAATCTTCTGTTACAGACATTTTGATTCAGAACAAAAAAGCAAGATGGCTCTAGGTCAGCATTGCCTATGTTTGTGTCTCTACACCCTTCTTTATCTCCCCAAATCACTGGGCATTGTCAGTACATCCTTGGTGCTTTTTTTCCCCAACCTAAAATCCTGCAGGAAACTTGGAAACAGAATCACTTGTTTTTGTTGTGAAGTTCAGTAAGAGTCCCATATCACAGTCCCTCAAAAATAGTTATTAAATCAGAATAGGAACGGAATCTAATTTGGTTCCCATTCAAGACTTGGTTTAACTGCTAATCTTTGTCCAAAAAAAACCAATAACAAACTTCATTGTTTTAGCTGATTTTCATTATCAGAGTTAGTTTGCTTGCTGTTCACATCACTGTTGAGACATAAAAATTAGCAGCAAGAGAATAAAAAGAAAGGACTTGATCCACCCAGCCTACAATGCTAGTGCTCTGTCATTGAGACTGTAGATACCAGACTACTGAAGTTCTCACGAAGCAAAGGTGTTCTGAAGAGAACCTGATACTTCAGGTGGGGGTAAGATTATGCAAAGTATCAGTTTGTGTCTAACAGCAGTCAGGTTGTTGCTGCTTGCAAAATGCCCAGCACTGGAGCTGTGGCTTCCCTAAAGGAATTTTCTCTCAGCAGTTTCCTGAAAGTCAGAGAAAGATGAACTTCATTTCCACCAGTGAACTGTAACGGGAGAGCTCTGATGATACATTACGCATAAGAAATGAGTCATGCTGCGGTTTCCTGCTTCAGTTTATTGAGTGCAGATTTGCTTGGCCTTTTTCTCCAGCTCTGACCCTTCTCCTGCTCAGAAGCCCTTGAAGACAGCTCTTTTCTTTCCAAGTCTCCACAGTTACAGTCAGGATCAAGGATACAAGTTTGTTATGCAGGCTCCTACTCTTGTCTCAGAGGCAAAAACCTACACCCACGCATTGTAAAATCATGGTGGCCAACAACAGCCTGAAATGCAGACAAGAGCAACACAACTACACAGCTAGCTTACAACTGCACCAGTGTTTTAAATTTATGTACTTCTTTTTTTTTAATCTAGGAGTATCCCTAAGCATCTCATATTATTAAGGACGTTTATTGTAAATTCCAAACAGTTCTACAGACTCTCGTGCCGATGTCGAACTCCTCAGGAAACAGCAGCATGATGGTTGTGAACAAACTAAGAGCTGCCTGCTGATCGAACATGACAGGGCAAGAAGTTCAGGGAACTCTAGATGTAACCTACTAGTTGAAGGAAAATTTGTGCAGTGCCTGATAATTCTTATATCTAATAAGATAATGCATTCTCATATATACATCTGCATCATAGGATGTTAATGGCTTATAATCATGACCAAAATATTTTCTAAATAGCTTAAATATCAGCTAGGTATGGGAAAGGAAAGCAAATCATGAAGTGGAAGTGCCCAAAGAGCAAGTCAAAAATCATTGCTTCTAAACAATGTAAACAGGATACTAGCAAGAAGACGACAATGCAGATGGTCCTTTTGGACCCCATGATGTGTGCAACAGATTGTCAGTGGTACAAAACCATGGATCTCCTTGGAAGCCAGTAAGGCTACTCCAGTTTGCATTTAACTGAGATCTGGTCCTCGAAATCAAGAATATTCTTGGCTACAATACCAAAAGGCTGAAGTGTCATGTTTTGACTAAACTTTATCATTTTTCTGTATGCATACACATGCAAACACCCACTGTCAGCCTGGAGATTACCTACAGTAATTGTGAATTTTTCAGATAAATTACTAAAAATGTCATTCTTCTGACCAAATCTTCTCTCACATCTCCCTCATTGATTTCTTTGTCTTCATACCATCTTTACATGTTTTTCTCACTTTCTGACATTTTAAAAAGACCTTCCATACACTTTCTTACAAGCTTCTTTCAGAAGAATTCAGATTTCTCTTGGAGTAGCAGTGGCCGGAAATGGCTTCTCCTTAGTATTTGGGTAGTTATCTCTTCTCCAGTGACAAGCTTATCTTCAAGCTGGTTAACATTCCTGGAAAGCTCCCCAAAACATGTTCTCCATGAAAGGGAGTTGTATTTTGGCAACTCTTATGCTGTTTTCTTTTTGCTTGAGGCAGAGCATATTCATCTGAAGGGCATTTCTGTCATCACAAGTATTATTATGTTGCCATGGAGTAGGTGTTCTGAATGCTTCTGCAATGCACCTGCTGGTCCCAGACTTAGCTCTTTTAAAGCCAAATCCTTTATGTCTACAGCAGGGAGGCCAAGTGTGCAAGCACCACTCTGCAGATACGTGCAAGCATCTATCCACCATTACACGTGGGACCCAGATTCAGCAGATCTTGTGGTGCTCTCTTAGCTTTCATTCCCTGAATTTCCTAATATTAAGGGTATAAATTACTACCAATTAGGATGATGGTTATTGCTTGAAAAAAAGCTGCTGAAAGGAAGCAAACTCTTACTTAATATATGTTGGGAAACATTTGAAGAGGACATTCACTGATGGGAATAGTTAATTTTTCTGGGGTCTTTGTAGTTTCTAAGTGCAATCTTAAGTGGTGCTGAAAGCACTGCAGTAAGAGATAAAGTATATGATGCATTAGAGTCTAATAGCACCCAGTGCATGATGCAGTCTTCAGATAGGAGCAACTTTTAAGGCTACATCAACCCTGGATAACACCTGGATAAATACCTTTTCTGACAGTGGTGCATCAACACAGACTCTGTCTTCCCTCCTGCCTTCCTAACACTGAAAAGGCACATTTTAAATCCCAAAACCATATCCCCAGTGCTGGTAAGTGACTTTCCCTGGCCTTGGTCACTCAAATACAAATGGAAACCCTTGAAACACTTTCTCCAGTCATTGGTAATCTAAACATAATTCAAACTATTAATCTAAAAGACTTTTATGCACCCTCTAAATTACAGCTGGATTCTTCTATTACCTTGAATAATCATTATTGTTTTAATTTTTTGTTTTAACACAGCTTGTCATGTCTCCCATGAAGTTCTGAAAAAAATAGAAAGGTGAGCAAGTTACAAAACAGTGTTTCTTTGAAATAGCCTGCAGGACAGGAGTTCAATTCTACTTTAATAACCATTTTTACTGGACATGTGTTACTATAATTTGCAAGATGAGGAAAACAAAACCATATCAGCTTTTTCTGCTGTAACTCCTGCTGTGATACCACTGCTCTTCTCAGTAGTATAGGGATTAAGTCTATGCCTATTGCAGTGTTCCTAAGCCATCCTCTGGTTATGCCTGTGTACAAACTGTTAACGAGGGCAAATGATCCTGGGATCATTACAAGTAGAGTAGCACAGTCTGGCAGAGCACTTCCAAAGGCATTATTTTCCTGGGTTGCTTCTGCACTTGTCTGTGGGTGTCTGGACACACAGCCAGAATTATTTGTTTCAATACTCCTTAAGATTATTTCCCAGGCAATTACTTCATCTGCAAAAGATTGCATCTGCTGCTTAGGTGGGGGAGCCTGCAGAAAGCTCTCAGTATTCATATGGTATTTTCTCCTACACATGTATTATAAAATCGGTGAGTTCCAGAGAGAGCTAAAAACATACCTGCTTTCCAGTCCACTGAGCCAAGTGGGTAAACTGCAGTGAACTTCCAGTTTCTTCAAACCCTGCTCAGAAATGGTTTTGCTTTGTCTAAGAATGGTACGACCAAACGTGCACACGTAATGTCAATGGCTGGGTGTGGACATGTTCCTCCCCACTTTACTTACACACACAGTACAGCACAAGCATAGCTCTGCATCACGTCACATGGCAGGGTTTCTGCTCAGGGCTGCAAGTTCCCAGCTGAATCTCACACTCAGTAGAGAAATTGGAGAGAACCTGCAGTGGTGTGCTGGCAACAAGCTCCATCCCTGTACCAGGACAGGAAGTCCACATTTCCAAGCCCTGTTAGCCCCCTTATCATCGATGTGCAAGGGCTAAAATTCAGGTAACAGCTCTTGCTACTTGTGCCTTACAAACATACCCAGACAATTACTGCAATCAGGGACAAGGACAAAGAAAACACTGGACAAGTTTTAAAATAATGCCTATGTCAAAATGCTAACATATTTAGCTAATGCTGAAGTCTTTCATGCCCTGTAAGGAATAACTTAACATTCTTATTTCATGTCTGAATGGTACAGAAATCAGTGGAGCATATACTAAGGACAGAAGTGAAAAAGCTTTTTTAAATGAAGTGAGATTGTTTTTATCTTCCTGAAGTTTCATTAAAGTAACAAGGGTAACAGCTGCCAGTTTTCTAAAACAAGAAGAGGACAATTTCCTTCACCACTGTTGCTTTCTTATCTGTAGAATTCAAACTCCTAATATTGAAAAACTGACCTGGAAATTTCAAATGAATGAAGTCTCACCAAATACTTTTATATGCCTTGCTTTCCATTTGTGTCTGACAAAGAACAATTAGAATAACCTCTCCCAGAAGTCTATTGATTCTAGACTCAGGAAGTATAAAGATGCAAAAACTAAAGACACTAAAGATTTTTGAATCTCAAGAGATTTACATTCATTATTAATTCTAATTTTGAGTCAAAGTTGAACATAGTTCTCTTTTATCCAGTTTACTAATCACGTCTGAAACAGTCAAAGTCTGGTTATTTAAATATAGTCCTCTAAACTTCTTGTAGGAATTATTTTGTAAATACTGCTGTAACTGCTTTCAGATTTCATCTAAACATATTCATAGTGCAATAGTACATCATAACTGAATTGAAAACTGAATCAAGTTCCTTTTCATTCAGTGAGCCTGATGTTATTGTATATTAAACTGTTAGGGGATATAACTTGTTAGATTACCTTTTTTCCCCTCATTTCTTCTGGGCTGAATGTTGCAAAAGATATTGCAACATAATGCATCCAAGTCCCCCAACCTAATCTCTTAAAATCAAATAGTTCTTAGGTGGTTGTTTGGAAAATCCGGCCAGTGAAAGCTATTATATGCAGTATTGTTTCGTATGATTCCTACTTGCACATGCACACAAACAATATATATACATTTATATGTATATGTGAATATATGTTTATACCCATAAATATTATATACCCATACATAGATACTTCCATGCAAAGCATAAATACACTATTTTAAACAGAATAAGAAGGCAGCAGCTGGGCAAGATGGACATAAACATGTAGATGTTGCTGCTTTCCCTGTCACTACTTCCACTTACTCTCTGGTTACAAAACTAGGACCCAATTATGCTATTTTACTCCCAGTGAAAATGAATTTTTATGTAATCATTTGTTCCATCTAAGACACTAATCAAGACTTCTTGCCTTAACAGTTTTCAGATTTCAAAAATCCTAGGCAGGTATTTCTTTTAAATTACATACAGATCATATCTTTCCTTCTCCTGTTACTCTTATTTACAGAACCCTACCCAAAATTTGCAACTACGGTAAACATCCCACTTTCTGATCCAAGTGGGTTTTTTTACAAGAAGCAGATGAATCAGGAGGAATATATGGCTGCAGATGTGAGACTAGCCAGTCAAGATCAGTCTGCTAAATCATTGACACTTCTTGGATTTTCCTAAATGCTAGTCATATTTTTATCCACAAACTACACCAATATCTGGCTAAGAATCAAATTACCATGACTAATCTAGAGTTCCTTCAACACACATCTATCCTGAACTGCAAAATTTCTCTACTTTAAGAATCATACACACATCTTCCCATGGACAATGCACAATGTGCCTCCTTCTTCCAATACCTAAGATTCTACCATAAGATACAGAAGAAAAGTATTAGAAAATGTAGAAAGCATGACCAATGGTTAGAAGTAAATAAGAAATTCTTTCTTCTAAAACAACTGCCACACTGCAAGTAGCAGTATCTGTAGGACACAAAATGGATACAAAATAATATTGACAAAGAGAAGCATTTAATCATTGCATAAGTTTGAAACACTATGAGATGCCAGTGAATATGTGAAACTATTTCTGAATACAATGCACCAATGCCGTCTGTTAGATGTCAATGAAATCATCAGAAAAAGAAAGCTAATACTTTTGAGTGCTCATTTGCCAGTTGTCTCAAAGCAAATAAGCCTATCACTATCTTCCAGAGAGCACTGAAACAGGTACACATAAATGGAGTCCTCTCTGGAGGACTGAATCACAATCCCCACTCAAACAGTGCAGGACTGATAGGTGCTATCAGACTTCTGGCCAGCTCTGTGGATCTCTTCTTTCTAACATCACTAGGTCTGAGAAGACACAGTGAGAGCTTGTTCTATAGATTGTGTTTCTCTGTGCTCTGCAATGTCAATAGCTGCTGGTTATCCACCTGACAGAGCAAAGTACAGGGATGGTCTTCCCAAAAGTGCTATCGGCCAGTTGCACTCTTCCTCCTCAGAGAATTACTGGCATAATTATGACTGTGTCAGAGAGACAGAAAT
This sequence comes from Mycteria americana, assembly GCF_035582795.1. Classification (NCBI taxonomy): domain Eukaryota; kingdom Metazoa; phylum Chordata; class Aves; order Ciconiiformes; family Ciconiidae; genus Mycteria; species Mycteria americana. The sequence goes on along the minus strand of NC_134366.1, from coordinate 117,644,508 downwards.
GAGAATATGAAGATATGGAAAAATAATCTTTGTATTGCTTGCAATGATCTCTAGTAATCACTTACAGATTAAGTGTGTCTTTGTATACTGGGTGTTCAGGATATGCCTAAGACAATCGCTTTAGGAATGTCTGGCCCAAATAGACATGATTATATACTTCTGCAGTTTTCTGCAAATGAATAAACCATTACAAGAATCATGTGTGTGCATCTGAGAAATAATATACAAGATACAAGTTAACATGGGAAGAAACAAATGTTAAAAGCTGTAAACAAATTGTTCGTGGAATGGATTAAAAATATTGTTTTAAGTTAATAACTTTTTCCAACAAATTTTGCACTTATTAGAGCTGGCAAATTTAATGTGTTGGATTTCAGCTTTAGAACGTTTTCTGCTTTTTAAGAAGAAATCATGTTTCATTTAGGGATGGGATGAGATAGGCTGGGATGGCGTGGGATGGGAAGGGATGGTGCAAAAAAAGAAGTACTGGCTGTAAAATAATGTTGCATTTTTCAGTAAATAGATCACAAGCATAAAAAAGCTTTATAAATGAAGTATAGATGTGAAATTGTTGCTTTTGCATGCAACAGCTGTCTATGCATCTTTAACAGGAAAGATTTACTCTAAAAAGCCAGTGAAAATGTTTGTGTTGGTATTCAAGATAAAAATCTGAATTTATATTTCTGAATTCAGCATCTGAAGAACTTAAATCATAAAGAAGCAATGAAGTTACAAAAAGGAGAAAGAATTCTTCCATGATGGTTCAGTTATTTTTTTTCTCACACTTTGTACTGTTAGGACTCAAACAAACAGTAAAACTTCTTGTTTTAACTTCATCATTTCAGTTAAATTCTTATTCCCTGTCATCTCTATTGTGGATTCTACAGAGAGGATAAAATACAAAGAGTTCATTTATAATTAAACTTGATACTATCACAGCAGCAAGACAGAGCATGATAGAAGGCAGACAATATACATGGTAAGTAATTTTAATTAGGTTAGTTGGGAAAAAAATAAACTCACTGAATCTTAATTTTCTGATATCCTATCTAGAGAGTGAGCAGATTAGAGACTTTTAAATTAAATTTGTTAGGTAGATGATAGAATCTATGTTACAATTAATTATGATTATACGTAGGAACTACAGGAAAACATGTAATTTTAAAATTGGCTTTACACTTTAAGTGAGTTTTGCAACCAAGTTAGGGAAGGAAAATGAGGAAAAAATGCTTCTTTAATTATAGATTTTTTTCTGTTTACTATATGCATGGATTTAGCATATTTAACAACACCTCTGTTATCTTCTTTACTGTGTTCTTTCATTTCTACTCTTTCTATGTATACATAGTACTTAATACATAGTATTATGTACAATTACACAGTATTTTCACAAAGCATAAACTCAAATAAAGTTCCTTGCTTGCATGATGCCTGTATGACATCTTGCTATAGCAGCATTTACTCGCCATTTAAGTGAAGAGATGGCTGTAAGATGAGCCTGGATACTACAGGAACTTCAGATACAGGTAATACACCTAAAAATCATTACAAATTTATTTACCTGTTTTGGAAAAAAGACTTTTTTTTTCTCTTCTGAGTAATAGCTCAGAAGACATTCTTGTGAGACAGTCCAGACAAAATGCCATTGTGTCTATTACCCTTAAACTAACGCACAGAATTCCTGCTAGCTCATGTTTGCTTTTACTTAAGATGGTTACTACAATAGCAGTCAGACAGCAAACATATTGTTTGCGAGACTTTTGCTGAACTGTGGACTTACTTTCATACTTCAGAAAATCTAAAAAGACAAAGGGAGAGACACTGTGCTGGGTCCTTCCAAATCGTCCCACTTTGGAGAGAACTTGCTTCCTGCAGGAGCCTCTTCCAGCTGTTTGCATTGTGGAGGATATGCCTTGAAAAGGAAATACACCACTCCTGCCAACCTCAAACATGGAAAAAATCTTGAGGAAGCTTCCAAAAATTAGTGAGTAGCAGCAAAAAAAATGAAGTTACAAAAAGATTGAATTTAAAATTCATTGTTATTTAGCTCTGAGTATCTCATGCACATTTGTAGTCTCACTTTTTCATGCTTCCCCTCCCTAACCTGGGGTTTAGAAATTCTTTCTCAATAAATCAAGGCCAAAATTCTTGTGCAATCATATGACTACAACTGTTGGGACAGAGTAAGGAAAACAGCAGTGAGTCTTGCAATAAAATCAGGAAAGCTGGCAGACCTGATACAGCCACTATTTCCACTATATTTTCTACTCAAATGTCCACAGAGCTGGCAATGATACAGAATAAACCCACTGCCCATTGCCTGTCCTCCTGAACGACTTAGATCCCTACCCTCACTACTGATTCCAGATGGAGCTTGCTGCAGCAAGTAACTTTCCAGCACTTTTGAAATTCAGTTCAATTGCCTCAAGTTTTCAAAATCTTGTCTCCAGGTTCAGTGAATGACAGATGGTGCAGTCTGCCACAGCCATTAAGTCTCCATTCACTCCTTTCAATGCTTTAAGAAACTATAATACTTGTTAGCAGCCTTACTTATACAAGCGAAGAGAAATGATGCAGGATGAATTCAAAACACAGAAAACGTAAGACTCAAGACAGATTTTTATGGCAGATTTAAAATGAGTCAGGGAAAGCTGACATCTGATTCTTGCTTAGCCACCTATAAGTTAATGAAAGTAACAAAACCAAAACCCAAGCACACACAAATGCATGCACACACACAAATGTGAAATCTGAGATGACTCATCCTTTGGTGAAACTTCAGCTCCCTGCATTTATTCCCCTTTCATCCTTCCCACAGCCCTTCCAGAATCATATCTTTGACTGGAAAGGGGCTGGAGTGGGATCCAGGGCACTGGCAGGTGCTGCAATGTCTGTACTCTAGTTTATAGATGTACTTGCACAGATGCTGATCTTTGCTAATGAAAGCTGCTGCCACAATTGCATAGAAAAACTTGGAACAAGGCCAGAAAAAACGGACTCAAACCCAAAACGTAGGGTCATCATTTTTTTTAAAACCCTAAGGAGCTGGAAGGCTATGACTCCTGATTTGTAACCGTATGCTCTGAGGATATGGTGAGTGTTTTGTACAGTGAAGACCAAGTATGACCACAGAAAAAGGCATCCACTTTTAACATCAGAATGTCCAAAAACTTCACAAGGCAGGGAGATATTCTTATGGGCAATACCTGGCACAAAGGTGCACAGCCAGAAGCTATGTTCCTTCAACTAGTGGAGATGTGCAGCCAGTCATCTCCCTACCTTCTCCACTCTCTTAGCTGCATGAAAAAGAAATGCACACTCCCCTGGCTTTGAAACATACTGAAATTAAATAAATTACCAAAGTTACATAAGTAATTCCCAAGTGAAATGAATAAAGTAATACCACAACTGCAAAGAAGTCTCATTTTGTGGTTGTCTCCAGTAGAATAAGCCACACAGGGACAATATGACCTATTTTTCTTTTCTTTTTTGATAATTTACTTTTAAATGAAGGGTCAGTTTGAAAGAAAGAGCAGAAAAGAAGTCCACAAAGCTACCAAGAGTCAGCAATTCACAGACATTTAAAGCAGTATAATAATACCATGGGACAGGGCAGGTTTGAAATCATTAAGGAGACCAAATCTTGAGAGAGGAAATTGTAGTAAGATTGCATTATTTATAGAGTTAAACTATTCCCTGGACTGAATCCAAAGTAGTCGTTATTAAGCAGTGAAACTTTGCCTGCTATGAACAAGCCATTCTGTTCTGTCTCATATCAATATTACAACAGCTGGTTTTAGTAAAACTTTTGGTAATGAGTTTTGGACCTATGTAATTCTGCTTCTGATCAACTTTGTAATTTTATCATTACAACCTTTTTTGAAAGAAATTTACGAATGCACACATACGTCTATAATTACAGCAATTTCAAAGGAAAGAAAGAATTTGAAGTTTGATCTGCAAACTGTCTACTTTGCATTTCAGTGTCTCTTATCAGTATGCTTTATAGCTTGAAAATGCTCCTGAAGACCCCTCTAAAAATTTCATTTCCTGATTTGGTGGCCAGTCCTGTAAAAATGATGTAACATGTAGACGGACATCAAAATCTTATAGATCATCCTGTGGGAGCATGACCTTACCAATCATTCCCATAAAGATTTTCCTTTTCAATAATCCATGAAGAAATCTGCAAATGCTTTCACTCCAGGCACTGAGAGATTTAAAAAACAGTGCTGTAACATTTCATTTAGGTTGGATAAAATAATTTGCTGGAGACAATGTCATTATGCAGTGCACCAGAGCCTTACACACAGAAGTACAACACAGAAAAAGAAGTAGCTGGGAAAGCATGGGATGAAGGGTGGAGAATGACAGCAAAGCGAGTAGCAAAATACAAGGATTTTTGCTTGAGTTCTCATCTAATGTCTTTTGTCTGTAAGAGAAAATGCCATATTCTTGTCCATGTTTTTTTTTTCTTTCTATGAACACATTAGGACATAAAATGAGGATTGAGGGAGGTGAAGGTGCAATATTTAGTTTTATCAATGCTGAAAAATAGGATACTCTGATGCAGAAATGGGAATGGGAAACTCATCTAAACAGGCTTACAAAGCAAAAAAAGGGCAGATATTATTATACCCTGTTATATCACATTAGTAAGCAGCATTCAGAACAGGTTGAGGCCCTGATGGACCTCTATTTGACCTTCCGCAAACCTTGTGGAGGTCTCACACCTTGTCTGCAAGGAAATTTTACAGATCCCCAACAGGATCCTTCAGAAATCAGAGGGGACATTTCCCAGTAGGAAGCATCAAGCTGTAACTGTGCTACCGTGCTAATGATGCTACAGCTGGCAACAGCACACATTATTTCCCCTGAAGAAGGAGAGTTCTAAGAAATCATTATCCTATGAAGGACTGATTTCCCAGTCACACAATGCACAATGGAAAGAAAATGGAAGAAAAGTGTTTCATGATTTGATATTAACTAAACTGCAGTAGGGGGGGGTTGAATTCTATGAATGAAAGCAAAGGGGCCATTCCCATTCAGCACCAACACTCCAGTCGTCCTCTTTGAGACGAGTTCTGAAAATAAAGCAACTCACTCCATACAAATAAATAAATAACTGGGAAAGATGACAAATCAAGCATCTATTGAGCTGCAGACATCTCAAAAGCCAGAACACTGGAAGTTGTCTTCTTGTCAATGTGTATATGTTTATCATTTCGAACATGATATATTTTCTATAAATACAGGTCAGCAAAGAAAAGAATAAAGTGACATTATCAAATGTCCAGTCCATTTGATAACTAATTTTCCTTAAAAATAACGTGATGGATTAGATCAGCTATGAATTAAAATGACAGATTTGCGAGTGCTCTGAACCTTGCAGCAGCAAGAATATTGTCCACACATGGCATACCAACAGGTAAGAACTTTGATTACAGGATGTCTGAGTGGAGAGGAAAGAAAACACATTCTTCTGAGTTGCTAGTCTCTCTTCTTGATGTCTAAAGGCATTTTGAGGAAAAATAGTAATCTAATGGCATTTTTCTATAGAAAATCAGTTTCTGAGCAAGCCCTTTAAATAGATGCTTCCTAAGGACCAGTCACACACACAAAGGGAAACTGAGTGACCTGTATCTCAGGTGATTATTCCCCTCCACTGGATATAATTAATATAATGATTCGATTATCATCAAAGGAGCACAAATGAGAGACGAGTGAGGAGCATACCAAGTGGACTTCTTCAGAGCGTGATGCTAAGATTGCTGTCAGTTTAAGCAGCTTTCTGCACAGCACCACAAAATAGTCTTTTCTCAGACAGATCCTTGAGGACTGCTTTTCACAGGGAGAGGGAAAGAAAGGAAAAAAGTGATAGCCCTGAGCAAATTATTTGGATTTGAATCACTTGCCAGTTCAGATTCATCTACTAGAAATATTTTCTGAGTGATATTTATTTTTCAGGAGAAATGGGACACCATAGAATAACTTTTCTTAATGCTTGACATATACAAGTGTAATGTTCAGTCCATATCGGGAAATGTCTTGTTCATATAACACATATTTCCCAGAAGGCATTATAAAAAGCTTTTCTAGCATAATTAGCATAATTGAATAAAAAGAATAAGGATCTGGTTTCACATACATAGTCTTTTGGTTAAAAGCGGAAGCTGGAATATGTTTTTTGGAGGGCATGGAATTATTTCCCAAGGAGGATAGTCCACAGCAGAAAGTACCAGAAAAACCACATGAAAAAAACCCACACTGGGAAACTCAAGTGTTTTCAGATGAATGTATCAGTTCTTTCACGTACTTTTTGCTTAACTGGGGTGACTACTAAAATTCTTTTTAATCACTGTTCAGATTAGATAATTGTTGGAAAAGACACTCAACCTAAAACAATCTAACTAATGTTACTGCAAAGAGTCCAAAGTACAAGACTGAGAAAAATAGAACATATCTGTTTCTGCTGGACTGTTATATTTTAATCTTTTTTGATTTATTTACTTGAAATCGAATCTGAATTACAACATGATTCTCTATGTAAAGAACTTCTCATGTATGCTTTAAGGGCAGGCACAGCTGCATCAAAAGCTCAGCCACCTCTATCAGCATGCTGTGTGAAATGCCAGCTGAACCCTGGGCTTTGGAATGCAATGCACCGATTCACCAGAAGTCATCATATTGGAGGTTAGGTATCATCACAGGTCAGAATCAAGGAAATCGGAGCTACCATTGGCTGTTACGCATGCCAAAAGTAAACAACTCACAACAGCACAAGAAGAAAAACATTATAAAATAAAACCATCCCATGTAAGCAAAACTCAAGTTGATTCCTGGCATGAAAAACAGTAGCCTCAGAAGGTACAATGCCTTCCATTCCTGCCAGACATCTGTGATGAGGTTACAAGTCAGCCAGAGCAGGGAGGTAGGTTTGCATTGATCTTCTCTCTCAGTGACTTCCCTAAAGAAAACTAATAGACTTTTAAATATAAAAAGCAACTAAAGAAGGGGGCGGGGGACGGGACGGGATGGGGCCAGGGACTACACACACCAAAACCCAAGAAATACTGAAACTCAACTTTTTCCCTGCCATTGTATCTTTTTAGTCCCATCTTACCTCCCAGGCTTAGAATCAGTGATTATCTTAGTTGCAGCAACCTCCACTCAGTTTCATTTTGTCACTAAGAAATTTTATGACCTCCAAGATGTGGCTGCCTACTCCCTGCTCCTCTCAGGAGTCCTCTCTGGACTTCTCTGCCTGACACCACTGTTGAGGAGTCTTGAGAATTTTCTCTTCCCTGAAAAAACAATTCTTCCCACCCTCCCTCTGATCCAATTGGTTTAAAAGGAATACAATAGGACTGTCAATAAGAGTGAAAAATCCAATACTGTTCACCCAACAGCTTCAGTGTTTCTTCTCTTGGCATATGGGCCAAGCTTTGCAATACTTCTTCCAGGGCCAAATCCTCTGCTTCTGTGTTACAAAGCATGGAAAACAAGAAGAGAGCAAGATTTGCTGGGTCACAACTCTACTGCCGCATCTGCTCTGACAGTCGAGGCATGGTTTGCAAACAACTGCCCAGATCAGAAGCCAGAAGGACAAATATACCAAATTCTGTGTGCAGTTTATGCGGTTTAAGACACAGATAGATACCTTTTCAACAGTTACAGCACTGGCTATATTTTGACTCCATTGTGCTTTCCAGGAACTGCTGCTATATATGTGCAGGATTGCATTAAACTTCAAGGTTGGGGTTTTAATTTTTTTGTGTTCCTTTTTTTTACAGAAATGTTTAGAAGCTAATGAATTAATTTGCAATTAACTTTTACCAAAGTCCTCAACAGTTATTTAGGTGTTGAAATATCTCAGTAATGAAAGCAAAGCAAAAGGTAACCTAGCTCTGTTAAGTATCTTACTTTTAAGCACATCTTTCTCTACTACAGCTGTGTTCACGTACGTCTGACTGTGTTTTGGCATAAGCTAATCTCCATGTTCCTACACAGCTCAGTGCTCTTTTAGAACAGCTGCATGGCACTTGGGGGGGAAAATTGCATGATGCAAAGTATTCCAGTGAACAGTATACACTCTGTAATTATTTTGCAGCCCACTGTACAATGTCTAATTGGATCCTAGGACTTTAAAAGGGATAAAGGAAACAATTCTCTCACTTAAATCTTCCAGTACCCCATAAATCATCTGCTTCAACAATGCAGCCCAGGTTTTAGATAGCAGTAAAGCAACATGTGGAAGATGCTATTAGATGTTATAATTTGTCATTCATTACCATCAGAAGTTTTATAGGTCTTAGGAGCCATGAGTCCAGCTGACTGCAGATGAGTTGGGAGACTTCAAAAGTGAGATAGCAGAGGAAGATAAGACCAAGCAAAATCCACATAACTTTTTTTCAGAGCAGCATTGTTCAGTGGAACACCACATCTGGTTTCATCTTGGACACAACAGTAACACAGACCTGGTATGACCTGCAGGGAATGGTGTGATGACAAAGTCATTTTTCCAGAAACCAGTGCAAACTCACTCTGAGCAACAGAAGCTGAAGGCAAACATCAACAGTTTCCTTAGCAGGTTGAAGAAAGTGGCCATTACAATTTGGAAGTTCACTATTGCAGCCTCCACTAATTGACAGCTAGCCAGTTCAGTGTACTAGAACAACCTTCAAGCTATTCTCCTGCAGACAAGCAACAATTAGTGATACCAAGCTTATTAGAAGTGCTATTCAGACTGTCTGCTTCAGGTATACAGTAAAGGAGTTTAGAATTGCTTCCCTTCTTTTTCAGAGACTTACCTCTCTCTGTGAACTATATAGGGAACTCAGTCTCTGAACTTTGATTATCTGAATTACATTTAAACAAGATATCTGATGTATCTAGCACCTAATCTTTCTCTTGCACCAAGTCCCAAATCCTACAGGGTGTTCCTGGTTGTTATAAGGCCCATTTGACAGCTGTGGAAAGTTCCTGAATAGTAAGCATAATGAATAGTTCTTGAATAGTAAGTGTAATGAATAATGACAGGTCCACTTGATGGCAATGGAAAAGCATTTTGCTCCCACATCGACAGTGTTCAGTAAGGATGGTGGAGGTACTTGTGTCATTCCAAGAGGCTTAGCATACTCTGCATTTTCCTAGATGACAGATAAGAAAGAGAAGTTTATCAAAAACCTAAATAAACTAGCTGAAAATTGACCTGTGGGTTCGAAAGGGAATGTGGGGGTCCCACTAGAAAAAGCCAGTATCTGATTCTTGAAGCACAGGTTCCACTTTGCACAAACTCTTTATGAGCAAGTGAAAAAACTTCTCCAATAATCAGGAAAGAAAGAAGCTTTATATACATACCAGTCACATTAAAATGATGCATCTAAAAATCTCCCAAACTGATGAGAAGGTGTTCTCACACCTTAAATGCTGTCTGTAAGAAGACAGAAAGCATTCTGCAAAGAAAGAAATTAACTGTATTTGTGTAAACATTTATTAGTCATTGCTGGTTTGGGCTGTGTGTGTGGATGAGCTGAACCTCAGATTCAACACAACAGGATGGACTTAAAACACATGAAGCTGAAGAAGTCCAACAAGCTGAGTACACATATGTACTTAGTACATGACAGTGACATACCCAAGTCATTGTGTTCCCAAATACTGCATTGAGAAAGCCTTAGGAGAGGCTTTTTTATAGCAGCATCAGCTAACCATCCAGGAGAGGGAAAAAAAGGACAGCTGGCATTATATCTCCTCAGATGCTGTGGAAAACGTGTAAATAGTGTCTCAAGGTTCACAAGCAGAGTTGCTGCATTCCATGTCAGTTCAAATTACCATCCCTAAATGTGAATACTCTCCTGAAAGCTCTCTGCCTTTTCCAGGAGCCCTTGTTCTATCCCTTCTTCTGCTTTCTGAGCACACTGACAAAATGGTCTAATAAAAGTTTGTTTTTCTGCTTAATTACAAAATTAAGCTGCCACCCAGAGCTGATAAATTAGAGAACAAGTTTACTCTCACAAGACGTTGTTATTTTGCCTTTTCCTCTTTCCCCCACTCTTTATCAGGAGAAATCTGAGATGTGGTGAAGCATCATGAAAATCCAGAAACAGTCCCCTCGTCATAGAAAAGTCCATTGTTAAAGGATGTACCTGGTGCAAAAGATATCACCCTGGGCCACTCTGCTCTGTGTACAAGGCAAGTGCTCTGGACTGTTCGCTGTTTCAGGATAAGGGAAGATCTCTCGGCATTCTTTTAACCTAAGAAATCACAATTCTTCCAATGCAACAAAGTTTCCAAATATATAAAAATCAGCTGTTTTGCTGTTACACCAGCATGCCCAAGGGTCATGACGCTTGGAGTACTTAGACAGTAAGAAATATCATGTAGCAGTTAATCAGAAGAAACAGCTATGCCACAAATTGCTTTACCCTCACTCTGCTGACCACACCCAATAGGAAAGTGAAACTAGTAGACAAAAAGGGAAGCAGACAAGAGGTAGTGGACATCTTGCCTTATCTTTTTTTCATATGACTCTTGTTTAGTAAACAAAATTAATGGTTATTATTACCTTTCCAGATGCAGAGAGTTTTATTCAGTCTCAAGGCAAACTGCCAAAATTAAGCATATAGTATAACTAAGAGCTCAAAACACTGCTCAAACTGTGTACCAAACTACTTTTCCTCCCTTGCTTTCTTGTCTGTTGTAAAAGCAGTTCTAGAAATCAAGCAACAATGCCATTCATTGCATTTAATACTGATGGTTACCTCCATCTTGGGGTAAGCATCCAGGCAAACAGAAAAAATTAAGCCTTCCAACAAGAAAAGGAATCAGCAGTACACTTGGTCAGCTACATAGTTGATTTTCTGGTTTTAATATGCAAACATTAAGCATCTGGCATTAGTAAGAAACTATACACATAAAGAGGCATATAGACCAACACAACAGAAACAGAAGTGTTTGGCCATCATTTGGAACTAGCTTATTAAATGGACCTACTGGATTTTATTGTAGTTTCTCTTACATCCTCCAGCAGGACTGCTCCACAGCAGTCTCTACCTGGATTTCTAGAACCTAGAAACACTCCCCTTCGAGGTGTAATGTGCCAGACAAGAGTCTGATGTCCGGTAGATCTGTGCCTTCTCAGAAGGAAGGCACTGGCAGAGGAGGGCAAGTTAATTGGATTCAAGGTCCTGCCCCCATCAGTGCAAACCTCTCCGACAGAACTGGGTGGCAACACCTCTTGCAGAGTTACAGTCACCTTCTCTCAGTACATACAGCAGAAGCACTACCTGTAGTTACACAACAATAACTTGACTGAAGAGCTTCAGTTTTGCTCTAACTCACATTCTGCTACCATTTGCTATGATAGTTGTTCATAGGTCTTGACTGCTGTGCAGGAAGGATTCCCTTCACACAGGGCAAAAAAAATCCAGGACATGCCATATGACTTAGACTCACAAAGAGCACTGAATGAAGCGAATAACTAGCACACCCAGCATGTGGTAGAGAGATACAAAATGGTTTATGAGTAGTTGAGAGCTTTTGAATAAGTATACAGACAAGGTGACCCTAGGATAGTAGGTGCACAAGGAAGATTGGCAGCTTGATACAAATGAGGAGCTGTGCTGTGTGGAGTGGCAGGGAGAATGTCAAAAGCTCGCTAGTCCAGTGAGCTGCAGAATTTTGTGTATCCACAGGAATATCATTCTAAAAGCTTGTTCTGGAATACTTCCAAGTAAAACAAGACCTAGGAACTGGCTATCCTTCCTGTAGTAAAACGATGAGGATTTTGAGTTAACATGGGAAAAAAATAAGACAAGAAACTAAAAGATCGCTGCAACTAATCAGAGAAAGTATGTAACGTATATGGCCTACATAAAATACATGGAAAAGCATAGCACCTTAGTAAGGAATGATTCTTGCAATTTAGTCACTTAATCTAGCTCCTAAATGATAAACATATTTAAAATACTTCCTATGATTCATTCTTAAAGTGCATTCCAAAGTTTTTAGACATTTTGGAAACCTCATTCAGAAGTTTAGACATTAAGTAGCAAAATGTGGAAGTTTCCAGAGCTCCACAGTCTAAAGTGTCAGGTTTTTCCCTAACAAATAAAAGTATCTTGCAGAAATGGCCTCCAAGGTAAGCGAAGTGATGCTACTTTGTCTTTTTAGTCAAGTTTTGAGTTTCAAGTTTGAATGAAGTCAAGGAGTTTATTATTGTTATTATTTTTATCATTGTTGGACTTTTTTAAAAAATTAACAGAATGCTAAAGACACGGTCAACTTTAAAGCAGTTTCCTTCCAAATCAAGATAATCCTAACACTTGAGAGGAAAAAATCTTTGCATAGGACACCAAAGACACTAGAAGGAGGAAGTCTGAATGTGTTCCAAGAAATCCTTTGGCTTCAATACATGGAAACACCAGCACCAGGGTTTAGGGATAAAAGGATAGATCTCTCTACTATAAAGGTAATTCCTTTTCATTTCTAGAAAAAAGGTCTTAGAAAACCAGGAGAAGTAGTTTTCCTTTGATTCTTCCAACATGGAAATAGAAAATCAGAAAGCATTTGGACTACTACCAAGTTCTTACCTAGACCACAGTAGCAGGACAGAAAATGTATGTGTCTGTGTTTTATCCTCCTTTTCGTTGCTTAAAAGGGTTTTGATTAGTTATGATAAGGAGTAAGTGCTAGCTCTCATTTCCTGGGAAAAGTATGCCCTTTGTCCCATGTGTGCAGAGACTAACAGCTGCAATCTACCTATTCATTTCTGCAAGTGACATCATTCTAAAAGGGTTGGTTCTCCCAATACGGAAAGCCACAAGTGACTGATAGTTTGGGGCAATAGTCTACTTATCTCATACCCAGATACACCTCTGATCAAAGCTTTATTTTTTATGAAAAAGAAAATAAAGGATTCTGAAAAATAGTAATTTTCCCTCTAATATCATTGTGTGTGCATTGGCATTTTTAAACCTTCTTTGCTGTGGTTTCATGATTACTATTTGCGTGCATCATCGTCTTGTATTTACTACTAAGTGAAAACAGTTTACTTCATAAACCACAAAAGCCCCTTGATATCCCTTTCAGTGTAGCATTAATAATGTAATCTGATGCCCTGAGCATTATCCTAGATAGTTTATCAACAACACATTAACCATTTAGTCTCAGTACTTTCTGCACAGTGCTGCTATCTTATATACCATCAGTTCCTGTCTTGACTGAGAAAGAGAAGCATCATCATCTTGCCACCAACTGGCGGTCATTAACTGTGGTCTCATCTTGGAGACACATGGATACAATTTTTGAGACATCATAGACAGTTATTCCCACACAGCATCTGAAAATGCAATTTTGTACACAGGTAAGGCTGTAATTCTTCAGTAGACTCACATTCGGAGTTCTTACTGCAACAACTTTTTTTCCAATCTTGCAAAATCCATTGTTCACAGAATCACAGAATTGTTTAGGTTGGAAGGGACCTCTGCAGGTTGTCTTGTCCACCCTCCCCTGCTCAAGCAGGGCCAATTGCCTCACTTGTATTCATCAAGAAGTGTATGAATAGCAAACAAGAAAACCCCGCCCTTTGCAACAACTCACCAGTTTTTGAATCAGTCCGACAAAGAAGGGAGATAGGCAGCTAGCAACACACATCCTGGCTTTCCTCATTGCATGCTACCAGGGGCAGTTTATTGTCTCCCTGCCTACCATACTCCATCCTAGATCAACAAACCTCCAACTGCGTAGACCATGACTCCAGCATCCTTCATATTAATTTTACTCAAACAGGTCCTTATGCTTTCTTCCAGCTTGCTCCTCATAGTTTTTATCCCAGTAATGTAGTTACTTTACTGTTATCCTCAAATTCATCCATACCATTCTTCTTTGCTGTAGCAAGCCCAGAACATTTGGCCCCTTCTATTGTTTTTATTACCTCACCATTAACATTGGTGGTGCTATTAATATAGACATTAATTTCTTCTCAAGCCTTAAGCACTTTGATTAAATGTTATTTTTTCATTGGTGATTTCAATCAGTTCTGACTGAACTAAGACTATTATTCTGATGCAGTATCAAACACTATACTGACTATATAAATATGTATTTACGCTGAATATATGCATTGTATATAAATCCTCAGGTATTTTTTTAATTAAACTTCGCTCTTTCAGAAACAACTTGTTACCCCTACTTACATCAACCAGTCATGTAACCTAGTCCTAGAGAAATAAAGTGCAACATGTCATATGAATTTCTTCATGCTTTCTATATAAATACAAATTAATCTTCAAAACGGATAATATTGTAGAAACTATTAAGGTAGAAAAAGACCAATTTTCTCTTTCCAGAAAACAATCTCCTTTTCTGCTGCTTGATACTTAAACGCTAGCTGTTTGCTTCACCTTTTAAACTAACCTTTCTGAAGGACTGCAAGATACTTCTTAATGAATAAAGCATTACTAAGCCAAATCCAAAGCTTAGGAACTGAGGCACAATAAAGTTTAAATAAAAAGTTGCCAAAAGACCACTGATTTTAAATATCTCAGCTTGCTATCAAATCAGAGATCTTCAGGCCTAGTTTAAAGGCATGTTCATCACAAACAATGCTATCTGAAGTTGTGGATGTTTAACACTCCTGAAAGCATTTTTTAAGTTTGTATTTAAGTATAATAGGCTTAAAAGCTTATATGAGAACTAAAAATAGAACTTTTGTGCATTCTTTTTTAATTATTTAACTGCCCAGGTGGGGGGATGCAGGGTTGTTAAGGGAAAATAGCAGCCATTTAAAGTTATAAACATGATGTCTTCTTGAGGCTGGGCAGCAAGTCAGTTTGTTAAATAGATTCCCATGATACAGTCTTGTTGAAAGAACCAGGTATCAGAAATATCACAGATATCATGGATGGGCACATGAATTTTTATTTATGCATAAAAATATCTCAGCTGCTGAGCATTAATACCACAGATGGGCATTTTCATGACATCACTCTTCTCACAAAGAAAGGTCAAGATGTTCAGTGTTTATGTAACTGCACAGAAAGAAACAGATGATTCGTTTTGCATGTTGCCAGAGAATCAAAAACATCTACAGTGAATAGTTATAATCACATAAATAGCTGTCCCCTATATCATGTTCTCATTTGTGTGATGCCATTAAAGATAATACTGATCAGCACCAGCAAGAATCTGGTCTTAGAGGCACAGTCAAACTCTACCACTTCACGTTTTAACACAAGTAAGTAACATATCTTCAAAACTGCATACAAAAGCTGTGTCTCTTTAAAATCTAAGTGATTATGTTTGAAATGGCTGACTTACTTAAGTTCAGGCAGATAGACAACACATAACCAGAGCAGCTAGATTAATTTACATACTTCCCCCCCCTTATCAAGGCCACTCTCGATTATCTTTGAAAGGTTATGGCAACTGGGAGAGTTTCCTGAGGACTGGTAGAAAGCAACCATCACTGCTATCTTCAATAAAGGCAAGCAGCAGGATGTGAGGAGCTATAGGCTGGTCAGCCTCACCTCAGTGCCCAGAAAGGTGGTGGAACAAGTAATCCTGGAAACAATTTCAAAATATGCTAAGGACAAGAAGGAAATTGAGACTAGTCAGCATGGATTTATGAAAGGTAAATCATGCTTGAGCAAACTGATAGTCTTCCACAATGTGATGAGTAGTTTTCGTGGATGAGGGGAGAGCAGTGGACATTTCTTACCTTGACTTTAGAAAGCTTTTGACACTGTCTCCCATAACGTCTTCATAGACAAACTGATAAAATACAGACTAGACAAGTGGACAGTGACATGGACTGAAAACTGGCTGAACTGCCAGACTTACAGGGTTGCCATTGGCAACATGAAGTCCAGCAGGAGGCCAGTCACAAGTGGTGCATCCCACAGATCAGTACTGGGGCCAGTACTGTTTAACCTCTTTTCATTAATATCTTAGACAATGGGACAGAGTGCATCCTCAGCAAATTTGCAGATGATACAAAACTGGGAAGAGTGCCTGATACACTAGAAGGTTGTGCTGCCTTCCCCCTGTGCAGAGGGTCCTTGACAGGCTGGACAAATAGGCCAACAGGAATCTCATGTTCAACAAAGGAAAGTACAAAGTCCTGCACTTTTGAAGATATAACACCATGCACCAGTACAAGCTGGGGGCTGACCGGCTGGAGACCAGCTTTGCAGAAAAGACCTGAGAGTCCTGGTGGCCGACAAGCCTGCAAAGTGCCCCGTTGCAGCAAAGAAGCCCAATGGCATCTTGGGCTGCAGTAGGAAGCGCATTGCCAGAAGGCTGAGGGAGTTGATCCTTCCCCTCTACTCAGTGAGACTGCATCTGGAGTGCTGGGTCCAGTTCTGGGCTCCCCAGTACAAGAGAGAGATGGGCATACTGGAGTCAGTCCCGCAAAGGGCCATGAAGATGGTTAAGGGACTTGGAGGATCTGGCATACAAGGAGATACCTGAGACTGCTTAGCCTGGAGAGCAGAAGGCTCAGGGGGGGATCTTATTGACGTGTATAAATATCTGACAGGAGAAAGTAAAGAAGAGCTACACTCTTCTCCGTGGGTCCCAGTAACAGGACAAGAGGCACAAACTGAAATCCAGGAAGTTACACTTAAACATAGCAGAACCTTTTTTACTGCAAGGGTGGTTGATGACTGGAACGGGTTACCTAGAGAGGCTGTGGACTTTCCCTCCTTGGAGATAATCAAAACCCAACTGGAGAAGGCCCTGAGCAACCTACTCTCATTGGAGCAGGGGTGTTGGACTAGATGTGTTTCTTCCGTCCCCAATAATGCTTCTTTACAAGGATGAAGGTGGCAGAAAAAGAATATTTTATTATCTCTAGGTACAGGTACTTACCATTTCTTGTCATAGTAGAGCAAGCACTAAAATTGTGTGCATATCTGTCAGGTCTGCATCCTTTATGTATCTCACATGGTAAGGTCTGCTTTGGACATTTCTTTAGTAACAGAGAGCTGCACAGATCATTGCTTGGCTCAGAAAGTTAAATTCATTAGTAGAAAACAGGAGAACTCAGAAAAAAGGAAAAATATGAAGACCAATGACAAAATTTCTCTCCCAAATAGCACCGATGCATGGCCATGGCTCCCACTCAGCTCAGATAAAAGGTCGCAGAGGGAAAGATGTCTCTAAATTTTACCAGAAAGGATAGGCCTCAACCAGAACACCTGATCCCTAAAAACAAGGATCTAACTGTGCCTCTTTTTCTGGAAAACAATCTGTTCCAGGTCTGCAAAGGCACAAAAGTGAAGCTCTGGAGTAGTGCTTCATATCCTGGGGATGTCTCTAACCATTTTATTCTTCTTCACATAGCAGCTGCTTTCCAGAAACCATTAAAACCTCGTATGTCATTTCACCTTCTCTCCAATACATACCACTTGAAGGAAACAAATTCCTCATTATTTCTCTCCCAACATTACAGAAGCATGGACAAAAATAAAACAGATTCCCGTGTGCAATGGCAGTCTAGCCATTTCCTTCATGAATTTCTCTATACCCCATCTGTGGCAGGGGACAGAAGGGGTATTACATCCCCCCTCCTCAGAAGTTATGGCATAATGTAAAACAAATGGAAGGAAATAACAAGACAAAACAACCTTCACCCTCAATATTATTTGTGGCTGCTTCTGGTACCATTCATTGACTGCAGCCAAATGAGTTCACCATTCATCATGTTATGCAGCTGCTTGAATCTAAGGAAAAGAATTTACTGCCAGGACAGTTTCTCTGAAAGTCTCTGACACTTTTCTCAACTCCAGTCATCACAGCCTGGATCTATTAACTTGCAAGAGATTCTTTAAAACTGAGCTTTTCTCCTGGTGCTTAAGAAGGGGGAGGCTGTGTAGGATAAGAACAATAGGACTCTCATTTATGTGATTTAATTAAACTCAGTGGATGCTCCTTATTAGAAGATGTGTGGGCAGTGGTTTTTTCCTTATTTAAAATGTTATTAGAGGGAATCCAATAAGTGTTTCATTATTGTTAAGTGCAATCAGAGAAATTGTTTTCTACCAATTAAATGCTGCTAAATAAATAGTTAAAAGCAGTGGTGGCTAATAATGCTTTGCAGCTGGTGGATATCTCCTCAAATACTTTACAGTAGACATGTGTTCCTGTCTGCACACGTACAAAACAATGGAAATTTGAGGAAAACACCTTAAAATCCAGAATGGTATAGGTTATTCATTATCAAGATAATACTAACAAGGCAAAAATACTAGCTGTTTATGTAGTAGAAAACAGAATAAATGGCCATTACCTTGCATCTTTCTCCTGTGTGTCCCTTTTCACACTTAGCCTAAGTTGCTGCATGATAGCTTGCATATAGTCCGTGAAAGCCCCACTGAGGTCTTCTGTGCCAATATACAAATGCATGAGGACTCTGTAATGCAAGAACATCTTTGTTCAACATCATTTTAAGATGGAAGGCTGAAGCACAGAACTACACAATAAATTATCACCACTTGTCTCATGAACAAAATCCAGGACAGCTGGGACTACGTAACCTTCTCCCATGCATCACTTCTCACACTCATCCCTGTGCAGCACCGCAGCTTTGGGAACAGCTGGGAAAATACCCACTGAGGGCTACTGCACAGGTACAGCATACTGCCTTTTCCTGTGCTTCCTGTGTGTTGTGGTGCTGGGCTTTGTGTAGCACAAGAGGGAAATCAGTCTCAATAACATTTTATTACAGGTTATAAAGCCCTGGTGTGAATGGATCCCACTATACCCAGGGCAAGGGCTGCCCCTGGTTAGAAGAACCTTAATTGCAGAGGTGAACACTTAGGATGACAAAACCTAGAGTATCACCACATTTGCTATATAAAGGGAAAGTTAAAACTTCTAAGTACACAGCAAAGGGAAGAGATAGAAAGATCTTCTTAAAGTACCCAAAGCTAGGTAAACATTTGTGATGAGTTGTATGTGCTGTAGTGAAACCAGCACATTTAGGCCACTTCCATTCCTAATTAAGCATCAATGTGCTGATACAGACATTTTAGAAAGAACTCAACTTGGAGTTGAGACTTGTTGCCATCTTAATGTCCACAGAAAGCCTTTAAGACAGACAGCAGTCAGAGCATAAACAGGATGTGGACTTTGCTCTTGACACATGCCCATCCCATTCCACCACCAGAACATCTGTGAGGCATGAATGTTACATTGTTCTACACCTACAATGAGAGGTGAGGGAAATATGAGAATAGACTCCCAGTTTCAGCTCTGCCTTTTTTCCCTTTCCAAAATCCCTTTTGTTTTATTACCCCTGTATGCTTTGGCTGGCAACCCCAAAGCACATTTGTTTCCCACTAATACTTGTGAGTTTTTTTCTTCTTGTTTCCCTCACAGTTTGGTGTGGTTTCTTGCATAAGCATGGCATGCCAAGCACTGAGTTATATTTAACACTCCTCTCATTTCATTGTTTGTATGTCGAGTCTAACAATGCAAAACCACATTAAACACAGACATATTTGCTATTTAAAGGCATTTTCAGTCAAGACTCACAAGATGGAGTCACGTGACTGTCTCCTCAATAATATATGAGAATGTGTAACCCTTGCCAGGCAGAATGATACTTTGATAGTCCTCAACTTATCTGAGTTACTGAAAATAAGTGATCTCACCTTATTCAAAATGCTCTCAGATCCCCTTTTCTTCATCTACAAATAAAGCAGGGCCCTTTCTGCCACCCTGTGCTTTCCTGAACTAAACTTAATTGTCTGGAAATGAGCAGTCTTAAAGATTACTCTCAGCTGATATAACCTCATGTTCCACATCCACTTACAAGTAAAGTTACTCCTCCATGGTTATCCTTCCAGGTACACAGTGAGAACTCCCAGTCTGACCCATATTTCTCCCTGCTTGTTTTTAGCCAACAAGTTAAGTGGTAACCATTAGTGCCTCCATCAGAACTGAGGCATAGGGCAGCAGGAGGGAGAGATACATCTGAGATGTCTGTGCACTCTCTCTCAACCCATTACGTACTCTTGGCAGGTACAGGCAATATCAGTTTCCTACTGTGACAAGCCCATTGCCATGATGTTCCAAGGAATATATTTGGCCATGATTTTCCTGGTCTGTTGAGAAAAGTCTTGGTTCCTTGAAACATGGAGCAAGACATTGAACAAAGAGCTTCCCCTGCAGTGGTTTTCTACAGAAATTTTAAGATTGAGATAAAGGTAAGAATCTGCTCAGAGCCTCCTGAAGCACCAGGAAAGGAAATACAGGGAAAACCAAAAGAGGAGCAACAGAGACAAATGCCCCTGCACAGTTATCAGAAGACAGAAGTATGGGATACTCAGAAATTGTGGAGATGACATTGCAGCCCAGAGACAGGAAAGTCACCTGAGGGTCTAGGCCTGTGAAAGACTGGGCATCAGTGCTCTCACCTTCCAGTTTCAGCACACAAGCTGGCATTGATAATTTACTGATGTGGGAGTTGTCACAGAGAAGTGATGTGCTCAGCATTGACCAACTGAGCAACCAAAAAACAGAATTCATAACGTAACATCTCTTCCTTTTATTCTCACTCTAGGTCTTCGCATTGATCCTGACTGAGAAACTGTTGCACGTTTAAGAGTTAGCAATCCACAGAGCAGTTAACCTGAAGGGGTGTAGGGCTGTGCTGTGCTGCACGTACAGCATGGCTGTCAGGCCTGTGCTGTGCTGCACAAATTCCTTGGCTGCAGCATAAACTGACCCAGCTAATTTTAAGAGTAGCCTGTAGGTATCTCCCACTCGATACCAGCGATTACACTACCTGGGTGGCCTTGCCTTATCTGAAAGTGCAGCAAGAAGTTCTCATGATAACATCCTTTAGGAATAGAGTTGTTTCCTTGTGAGGAAATTACATATTAGCTCGAAGGACCAAAAGGGAGAGGTTCTCTCCACAGACAGGGTCGGATTGCTCTGTGCAGCGCACCAGGGAAAATCCATCTGGGCTCCATCTGATGCTGCACAAACGCGGAGTGCCCAATATCTGAAGGGATGTAATATTTACTCGCTATCTATATTCATTTTCTTATTCTGTTTCATTAAAGCACTTATTAAGACATTTGTTGTTGAGTCTTTCCTATTGAGATCCAGAAAGAAACCTGCGCTGTCTCTCTCCTCTCTCTCACCTCAACCCCCCTAAATGCCCCAACCCCATGCAGAACAGACTTGGAGGCCTTTAGGCCCAACGAACAGGTGAATACTGGAATTTCCAGCTACAAAGGGGTGATATTCACTACCCCTGGAATATGCTCCTTAATCCCCAGTTTGCAATTCCCACAAGACCTACATGCCAATTCCTGGTTGTTGACATAACAGCTAAGATTGGAAAAAACCTGGAGCCAGAATAGAGCACAAATGCATGGGGTTAGATGAGAACCAATGTGAAGGCAGCACTAGGGACAAGAGGAAAACGGGCCATCAGTAGAAGAGAGATGGGTGCATAGCCATTGAGAAAAGGTTGCATCACTTGAAGAGAAAATCTGTTTTGGGAACTGAGAAAGGTATTACAGTAGAAACAGTGCTAATTATGCTGCAGTACTGAAGAATTCCTATCACTACACAGAACTTCCTTTCTGGACAGAGTTAGTTTCCAGGAGCACAGAGAATGAATACCTGCCCTAAAGTTAATCAATACAGTTTATCGAATTTAAGAATCTGACTTTAAGAATCTGAATTTAAGAATTTAAGAATCTGACTGCACTCCCTAATGTATGACAAGCTCTGTTCATAATGCTGTTGAGCCCCTGTGTATTTTTAGTTGGGCTTCATTTGAACAGTGATACTAGAAAGATCAGTGGTTTAAGTACAATGGATTATGTTATGAAGTTAGGAATAATATAAAAAGTACATTACAGTAAGTTGCTCATAGTGCATCAGCTTATTCTCAGTAGGACTATAGAACTGTTCAACTGGATCAGATCAATAGCCTGCTCCAGTACTGCCCTCCAGCTATGACCAGTACCAGACATTTGAGAGGAAGGAGTAATAAACTCCGCAGGACACAATATTGGAAGACTGCCCCCAAAAATAAGTTTCTTCCTAGCTCTATACCATTATTTACAGCCTGGCTTATATTCTTGACCCATTACTATTGTTATATATACCATTAGTCTATAGTGGCTGGAGGTGCAACACAAAGCACGCCTGTAACAGTTGACTCAGTGGTACAGTTCCTTGGGTTAAGAGCAGGACAACAGAGGATTGACATCAACGAGTGCTGCTGTCAGCTTCAGCCCAGCTCTTCTGCCAGGCAGCGCCATGAGCACAAAATCTAGCACTTCCCATTTTACAGTGAGAATTGTTCACCAGAGGCCAAACCACACAGTCTAAAACACTACCATGCTAAGCGTTGTTTCTCAGTGTGACATCTGAACCTCTTTTCCAAGATATTTCTTCTTTCAGTGTTCCATGACCAAGGATTTCTCCACAGGAGCCCTCTCCATGCCGTCAGAAAAATATGAAAATTCAGCTTGAACTTTTTGTGGACATCACTTTCTTTTCCTTTCATATTTCTGGGGTTTTTTTCTTGTAACAGAGTAAAAAGAAGTCCTGGCTTTAATCCTGTTAGACCTAGGTTGCTGACCTACACGTGCTTTTTCTAGTCACACTTCTAGCTCAGCTGAGCTTTTCCAGCAGGTGGGTCTGTTAAATTAGTTGCCTTCCTCTAAATACAGCTATGTTGGCTGACTTCACCAGCTGTCACTAATCATTCCTTTTCTGGGGTGGATTCTCAGATTCCTGTTAAGCTGTTGCTCTCAACACAGTTCTGTGGCAGCATTAGCCAATGTATAATAGCTACCAGTTTCCAGTTATATGCACAAAATATCTGCATATTGCAAATGGTAATAAGTGGAACAGGTTCAGTATGACAGAAAAAAGGAAAGGAAATAGGATAGAAAAAGACTGAGTTTTTCTTTCTTTAAACAAAGGCATAGCCAAGGCAGAGTAATTATTGTCTGTTTATCTCACAATCCGTGCTACAAAAATATGCATTGATAAAACATCATTTATTCTAATCCTATTCAGAATCACATCACACTATGAACAATTAAGATTTGGATAAAACGTGATCCAGGTAGCCTACATTCAAAATACCAAATTGAACACTAATAACATTGCAAAAGCAAAATTACTCCATCGTATGAACACAACCATTTACATATTTTCAAGTGAAAGATCTACTGTCACTGGAGTAAGGACAGTATTCAGACTGGAAAGCAATATAACTGTATTCTGTTTCTAGATCTGCTGCTGATTTATAGCATGTCTTTGGGTAAGTAAGTCATTTAAAGAAGAGCTTTTTAGCTGAAATAACCACCTCTCTCCTCCTTCTTCCTACCCTGCCTCCCACTTATCTGGAGCTATGTTCATGTTTGGAGTACTCTGAATCTTCCACTGCCTGGCATCCCTAAAACTCAAAAGATCTGAAAAACTGATAACCCATTTTGATGAAAAAGTAAGAATCAGAATTATACCTCGTTTCCTTAATACAGATTTAAAACAACTGTCAAGCTTCTCACTTTCAAGAAGTCATGACATGCCATTATGTGCCCAACAGGGCAGAACAAACAGTGAGAATAACAGGTTTTGATAAGCTGTGTTGCAAGGAGAAATGCACACTAGTTAACACTGCAAACACAGTGTTAAGAAATAGTCTTTAAAAATAGTCTTTAGGTATTAAAATCCTTTAAAGTTCTGGAGCTATAAAGCTGTATGAAGTTCTGCTGTAATGCACACTGTCCAGTCTTATTTTCTTTGTATTAAAACACAGGGAAAGCTCCTTTATTTATACAGTCTTCCTCCAGCCAGCCCCTTTGAATGACCTTTACTCTCCACCTGATGGAAAGAGGACAGAAAGGACACTCACAACCTACAATATATTTTATCAATAGGTAAATTTCTGTATCTACAGGCACTTCACTGCCACTGCCATCAGCTTCCCTTCAGCTCTGCATGCAGTACAGTTTTGAGTCCCATAGGCAATTTTTGCATCTTTAACTCAGATATATGTTCACCAGTTTATGTCAGACTATCAAGGTGACAGTGAAAGTTCCCTCTCCCATTTCAAATACCATGTACGTATACACAACATGAACCATAAGGTAAAGTAACTTTCCGTGCCTAACATACTTATGGTTGAGTTTGTTAGGCCATTCTCCTGTTCACTTCTTCTCCTATTCTCCTCATTACTCAAGTTCATCAAAGTCTTCCAGTCATGTTAATTTCAGACACTTAAAAAGCCATGAACAACATTGTGGTAAAAAGCTCATTATTAAAAAGCTCATTTATTAAAGCTCTGAGACAGTCACACAAGGAAATTAGCCAGCTTTTGAGGCAAAACAATAGGTTGTTTTGGATAAAAGAGGCCATACTGTTCCATCTTTTGGTAGAGGCTTTGTATATTATTTATTAACGATAAAGTGCTAGATATTTTTAGAAAACACAGCTTGTTGATAAAAGGAGTCTTTTGTATCCACCTATGGTATGAATTCAAAATTATACTTTGAGAGAATGAAGTTTGTCATATTATTGATATTCAAACAATGAAGTTTGAAGTATTTTTCTAATAGGACTTTTAGAGAATTGTTATGTATTCTAAAATTTTCAACACTTGGATCAGAATATCTGCTTTCCTAGTGCATGCATAGATACAAAATATACTTGTTTTTATTGCTGCAGATGAATAAAATAGTTTACAGGAACAATGCAAAGCAAATGAGAACTTTTTTTTAAACCTCCTATTTTCTTTATACATCTAAGAAATGCACTTGAGGAATATTGCTTATTCTCTAATAAAAACTGGTTTTAGTATT
Organism: Mycteria americana; assembly: GCF_035582795.1. Taxonomy (NCBI): domain Eukaryota; kingdom Metazoa; phylum Chordata; class Aves; order Ciconiiformes; family Ciconiidae; genus Mycteria; species Mycteria americana. Next base: position 117,619,666 of record NC_134366.1, on the reverse strand, counting down.
AAAAAAGAAAAAGAATGAAAAAAATTGCCATAGAGTAAGTAATTTGTTCAAATAAAAGCTAGATTATAAAGGCCTAACTAACCAGGAGAGTAATCATTTGCAATCTCTGCATTCTCTTCAAAGTTGAAGTGCTTTGTCTGACAGCTATACTTGAATATCTGTGGCTCTTGCTATTTCAGACAACTATTAACACAAAAATGCATTTACCAGGTCAGTTTAGTCATTAAAAAAAATCCACTCTAATGAATTATATTTTTCGTTACAAGCAAAAAATCAAGGTATGTTACAAATTATTCAAATCAAAACACTGTAAACTTCACCTAACTCATCAGTCAAAGTAAATCCTATTATTTGCCCTGTTTGTCAATGTAAGTTCAATAATAGAAGCCAAATTCAAATTTTTAAATTCCTATTTTTAAGACTTCCAGAGAGCATGTTATCATTAAATATTGTGGAGAACTAAGCTACTCAGAGTGCAGGAGGACCAGCTACTCACTGCTTATATGCAAACGGCACTGTCTTGACAGTCACAAATAGCTTCCCACCCAAAAAACAACTGTCAAAACAAATACGAAAATTCAACAGGTGACTTTTTCAATATCTTTTGTCTTTCATCATGTATTATTATTGAATGTGAAGTGTCATCAAATGCCAGAGTTAGCTTTATGATACATGATAATCTTGTATTAAGCTACTTCTGGTATCTAGGAAATAACATATTAGAGATACATTGGTGGATGGTGCTACCTACAGACAAAGCAGTTGAAATTTATCAGCACACCATTTAGTCTATTACAAAAATAAGACCTAGTTAAAATGGTTTGATGGCTTTCAGGTACTCTAAAATCTGTGGTGTTCATTTGCCATACAATATTTTTAGATCTAAATTGCTGCATGCAGCATATAAGAAGCAGCATAGAGTTATACCATTGTAAAAAGAGCTTGGGGGGAGGTTGTACACACTGGTGTCAAGCTGTCTGATGGACTGGGATGCTTTCCACCATCCCCTGAGAAGCTGCTAAGTGCTTGCTTCCATACACCTAGCTAACCTATACGCCTTCATCCAGTGCCAATGCATTTTGCACCCCTGGGGACTCACAGCGTTATACATTCCTTTGTTTCCTCAGGTGGAAAGACTGAAAAAGCACAGGAAAAAGAGTGGTTAGACCTTTCAACCCTTCCAGCCTGCACAAAAACCAAGTACTTAAGACCTACTTTTGCTCTTACTGAACACCGTCAAGGAGAATAGGATCTCAACAATTACACTACATTTCTCTGCCCGTCATGCTGAAACTCATTTTCTCTATTACCTTGAGTGTCAAGGAGTGATAAACACACACAGGTTTTGTGTGTCCTGCAAATGCAAACCAGAAAGGATACAAGATGTCTTCATTTGGAGTGGCTTTACAACTAGCATTGGTCGCACTCAAAGAGTTGCAGTCAATGGCTCGATGTCCAGGTGGAGACCAGTGACGAGTGGTGTCCTTCAGGGGTCTGTATGGGGACCAGTATTATTTAAAATCTTTGTCAGGGACATGGACTGTGGGATTGAGTGCACCCCCAGCAAGTTTGTGGATGACACCAAGCTGAGTGGTGTGGTTGATACTCTAGAGGCAAGCAATGCCATCCAGAGGGACCTTGGTAGGCTTGAGGAATGGGCCTACGTGAAACTCATGAAGCTCAACAAGGCCAAGTGCAAGGTCCTGCATCTGGGTCGGGGCAATCCCAAACATGGGTACAGGCTGGGTGATGAGTGGGTGGAGAGCAGCCCTGTGGAGAAGGACTTGGGGGTATTGGTGGATGAAAAACTGAGTATGAGCCAGCAGTGTGCACTCGCAGCCCAGAAAGCCAATCACATCCTGGGCTGGATCAAAAGAAGCGTGGCCAGCAGGTCGAGGGAGGTGCCCCTCTACTCAGCTTTCATGAGACCTCACCTGGAGTACTGTGTTCAGCTCTGGGGTCTCCAGCATAAGAAAGACATGGACCTGCTCAAGCGGGTCCAGAGGAGGGCCACGAAGATGATCAGGGGGCTGAAGCACCTCCCCTATGAAGACAGGCTGAGAGAGTTGAGGTTTTTCAGCCTCGAGAAGCAAAGGCTCCAGGGAGACCTGATAGTGGCCTTAAAGGGGGCCTACAGGAAAGATGGGGGGGGATTCTTTATCAGGGAGTGTAGTGATAGGTTCAGGGGTGATGACTTTAAACTGAAAGGGTAGATGTAGATTAGATATTAGGAAGAAATTGTTTACTGCGAGGGTGCTGAGACACTGGAACAGGTTGCCCAGAGCAGTTGTGGATGCCCCCTCCTTGGAAGTGTTCAAGGCCAGGTTGGATGGGACTTTGAGCAACCTGATCTGGTGGAAGGTATCCCTGCCCATGGGCACGGGGGTTGGACAAGATGATCTTTAAGGTCCCTTCCAACCCAAACCATTCTATGATAGCATATGAGCTGACAAGACTGATCTTTCTGCAACATTTCCTATATTTCCAGCTAAGAAATCTGCCCTAAAGCCTCCAAGATTTTTTTTTCCTGAGCATCACACAATGGGCCAGATATTCAGAAATGAAAATGTATTATGTCACTGACTTACATCAGCCATAGATCTTGTCCACTGAGCATGAGAAAAGCTGTGGCTAATCTGCTCCTTCGCAAACTGTGGGCCACAGAAGAAAATAACCAAAGAAGCAAAAAATATATTGTCTGTAAAGCCAGGAGATGCCAATTGGTAATGGGAAGGAGAGAGACTATTTGTTCATTCTGGTGTATGTATGAGGCAAAATGCTGCTCTAAACCCAAGTATTTTGGCTCAGTTGCCATCACTTATAACTGGAACATATATGTGACCAGTACAAAGTTAATACACTTCTTTCTTGCTATTGAAACCACCAGACTACATTTTTAGTATATAGCTGAAATTAACAGAAACAGGGCAGAATAAAATAATCTGAGGTGGCAGCTTTCCTGCCAACTACCTGTTTGCCAGAACTTCCTGAGGTACCAAGCCCAAGAGAGATGCAAGTACACAAAAAAGCAAACTTTGTTTCTAAATCAACATATAAAGAACCATTTGTACTGCTATAGATATCGCTGATGGGGAAACAGGAAAAAACATTAAAAAAAAAAAAAAAAAAGATTGTTCTCTAATAATTAATTCCAGACCTAGTCAACAATGGTTTCTAGATATTTTAATATAATCATATTTTCACTTGGTTTATATTAGACATTCTGCTCAAAATCTATTCTTAGACATCCTCAAATACCATGATAATATGGCATCATAACTACAGGAAAAAATATATTGGCAGATGTGATTTTAATTACTGAGTAGCTTCAGAACTCCACTAGCACAGACTATTGCTCACAGGCAGCAGAACAACACAGGGACTTCTCAAGAAAGTATCTACCTCAGCATGACAGCAATGAGTACATGAATATTAGAAAGGTCTTTTACAGTTTTGCTACAGTCGTTTATAAGCTGGTCTGTAAGAGTCTGGCCAGCCTGAAAAAGTAGGGTTCATCATCTCAGCAGCTTGCAAACTATTTCTCTAAAAGAGAAGTCTGAGAAGCTAAAGTGCTTTGCTTTGACAAGTACAGCAAGGAAGAGTTCTTATTCCAGTCACATAAAGAAGTTTGGACCAGAAAAAAATGAGGCTGGATAAGTCACAGACACTCCCAAACGGATGGAGGAATTTCCTTCTCTATGGACTGTGGAATACCAGTTTAGTCATCCAGTAATTGCAATAAATATGGATTTGGAACATCTGACTTTTTTTTTTTTTTTTCCAATTAGTCATGATCCACTAAACACGTTGCTCACTGGTTCTGTATGCTCTGCTGCAGAATCTCCTCCCTATTAACTCAGACCTAATGGCACATAAGGTACCTGAGTGCTTCCAATAAGTCCCAGAGAGCTAATACTAGCTTTATGGGAGGACAGCCTGTCCAAGAGAAAACATTATGTTCTTTAAAGCCAAAAACTCCACCTTACTTCTTTCTGTGAATGGTCTCTCTCCTTACTTCAGAAGTTTCAGTTCTTTGGAGCATTTTATCTCCCCTCCTTTTTCTGTCACACAGATGTACACATATGTCCCATTTCTTTTAATGTGGGAAAGGAACAGCTCCTGAGCAAAAGAGTCGAGCCACCAAGCTCATATACACATTTTTAAATAATATTAATGCAAACTTGATACCAAAATATTTTTCTCCCAGTTCTTTCCCTTCCCTCAGATTGAACAGGCTACCTCTGAGCAAAACATTTATGTCACTACCTAGAAACATCAGTTCTGGGCTGAAGTTTTTCAGATCCTTGCAATTCAGTTATAAACAAATTCTGAATCCTTATACCAAAGTATATGTTTATCTGTCCACTATGGACTACAGTTACTGTAACTGTATTACTTGGGCCTTTCCTCCGCTAGGCCTGAGCAGAGTACCCCTGCTAGTGTTGGTCAGCATCCTGCATTTCCATTTTCCTGTAACATTTTCTCCAGAGCAGCCTTCAGATGGATTCCTTCTGCTAACATCACACCTACATCTGTAGTTTTCTAGTGAAGCTGAAATCATGTGAACTTGTGCAAGAATTAGGTGCTCTTCAGGTTATTATCTGACCTCAATATCTGACTGAGTCATCTCAAAGAAAGCGAGTCAGTCTAGGTATGGCGAGGCTTCACCACTTCATAACTACAATAAATACGTGGCATCAGTAGTAGCTGTATCCTCTGACTATCTGGGCCTGTGAGAGCTGAATGCCTGCAGCCTTGCATAAAGTGGCAGTGCTAACAAGCCTCCTGGATCTGCAACGAGGTGTCTGAGGCTGCTTTGGATGGGCGATACTAAAGGCAACTGGCATGCCTTTTGGGGAGCCTTTCGGGCAGTCTGAATCAAGAGTAACTTAAAAATGATGTGTGGAATAGCAGAGTCTCTGAGAAAGGTAGCTCTCCTCTCTTTCAGGAGAAAGCTTTGCTCTAGTGTAGCAGAGGCTGTGGAGCAATAGCTTAGGGGCTGCCTAGGAGCTTGTGAAAGAAGCTGGCACATACAATGTGCTTTCCCGATGTTGTGAGAAAACAGCAATGGAGTGGAAAGCTGGGAAACATTGCTGGATTGTCTCAGAAATACCAGTTTTCTGCCCTCTCATGGAAGGCAGGCCTATCTGGGCACGGGCAGGCTTTTTTTCGGTCACCTTCCTGCATATGGGCTGTTACATTGTCCAAGAAAGGAAAGGAAGCAGTCTTGGGAAAAAAGTATACTTCTGTTATATCTACTACACAAGACAGTGACACTGTTCTAATGCACGTGCGTCTGTTTTCAGGCGGAACACAGCACTGGGTTTTGTATAGGAAATGTTAATCTATTTAAAGGACAATGTTGATTTATTTGTCTTTCATTGTGGATCCACAGCCACACTTAGGAAATGTTGTGATTCAGGCTGTCTCCTAGTAAATCAATGTGTAGATTGCAAATGCAAATGCAAATGCAAATGTCTTTGGTTTGCATTCCCTCTTCATGTGCCTTATTAAATGAAATGTTTTTGAAGAGTTTTAACAAGAACTACTTCTTCTTGTTAAGTAGTTCTCAACAGAACTACTGTCACCAGCTATTTCCTCTGCAGTGACAGCAGACCCACATCTGCACTCTGTCCCTTTGGGGATATTCATCCTGTCTCCATATTTCTGTCTGGGAGGAAAGAGGGGCACTCATCCTTTGCCTTCCTGGCTGACCTCAGAACAAAGAGTTCTGAGCTGGAGGAAATGCAGATAAAACTCATCCACAGCATCTAATACTCAATCCTAATGAGAACTAATCCCACCACTGCACTGTTCTTTCAAAATAACAGTAAACAGATAAATGCTTATGCTTGGAAATACAGTTGTAAGGTGAGTAAGGAAGGCACAGAGGCAGGTGTAATATCTGCAACTCAGTTCTAATCATGTAAGATTAAAATTCATATCACAGTGAATCGACAAAATTTGTTTATTTAAATTTAGATCCCAAGTTGATCCTTCCCATTGCAATATTTTCCCTCACATACACAGCAGTGGCTAAACCTATCAATAAGAGCCATTAGTCTCTGGGATCTTGTAAAGATGGTGCTATTCACTGTGGGCTGGAACAATTGTTTGGAGAGGTATATAGCTAAATTACCTGGATTTTGATTGTTTAAAATCTGAACTTGAAATCAGAGGACAAATTCTGAAGTAATTCTAATGCGATTAAAAAAAAAGACAGAAAAAGAGAAAGTTCACGACAGTGATACACAGCCAACTAAAATTTTGTACTCTAGTGCATTTGAGTGTGCAATACAAGATTTATTCTCCTGTGTATATAAATCTGTTTCACACATTCAAATAAATGCAGCTGTGTTTATTCCAGAGAGTAGAGTTCCAGATGTATACATGCAGAACTCCAGATATACATATGAGCACCTTATTACATTACAATTTTCCATTACATTTTTATAACACTTAGAATTCTATGCCACAGAGCCCTCTGGAATATGCCCCAGTACATTCAGCACTTGCCCAAACAATACAGTCTGAAATCCTAAGGGCCACCCAAGTTTGAACTGCTGTGATACCACCTCCATGTTTTGCCTGGAATGAGAGGAGGCTTTCAGACTGCAAGAATTTAAGCTACAGGTTCAGCACTTGAATAATACCAGTCTTTCAGCAGTATGATATAACTGTGAAGTTTTAGACCTTACAATAACTTCAAACTATACTAAAAAATAGCAACTCCAGAAGAAATTCATATTTTTGCAAACAGGCAATGTCTGCTTGCAGGCATAATAATGAAGGTATGCCAAAAAAACTGCCAGTGATACATACAGAAAGGAACTGGACTGAAAATTTCTGCTGATTTTTTTTTAAAAAATTCATTTCTTCTGGAAGTCCAATCACAGCAGGATAGATTTCACAGCCCCTCAGCATTAAGTAGCAGCTCTCATTAATAAAAATGCAAGACATTAAAAGCATAAAACAATAAACTTGAAAACATAAACCACACCATTCACTTCATAGCCTGCTTTTCAGACACCATTAGCATTACTGTACACTTTGAGACGTGGGCTATAGCATTAATAGCCACAATACAAACTGCAAATACAAAACTGCTTAATAAAACTAAAAAAAAAAAAGGGTATGCTGTTTTCTATAAAGTGCAGACAAGAACCCTACACAATTTACATTACAGTTCTAGAGATTATTTCACATATTTACTTGTTTAGCAGATTTTCCCAATATGAAACATGTAAATAGTGTCATGGAGCACATCCTGAAAATCAAAGGCAAAAAAGGAGTGTAAAATAAACAGAATACAGGGAAGATTCCCCACCATTGTGCAAAATAGCTTATTTGTATCAGAAAAAGTTTATTTTCTACTGAACAGTACAGAACTGCAGTGGAAAAAAATAGTGGAAATAATCTTACCAAAGACAAAAATTTAAGATCCATTTAGACATTTGGTTTTTTAATCCGTCACTTTATTGTGAAGATGTCAAACATCTAGAAAGATAGTATAGACGTTTCCTTTTCTGAAACCATTGGTGAAACCTTTATGCAGATCACACTGGCACCCTGTAAATAAGTATTTTTCCAAGAATAAAAATATATATTCTTTTCACAATTCTTTTCTGATTCAGTTCATGATTTAGAAAACCTGTTCTCTGTAAAGGATCACATGCTGTATTGTAGTTGATTTTTAAACTACGTCAATTTGTGAAGTCAAAAGACACTTATCTTTATTGACAAATAAGTCAGAGACAAGTTGGAAATCTTTAAAACATCGTTGTTAAGTGATCTGATCACAAAAGGAAGGATTTTACTTTCTATAAAATGTCTCCATAATATTTTAACACTTTCATAGCACAGACAATCTAGAAGAACAGTATCAAGAACCTTCCACGACATTTCACTTCTGGCCTGAGAACTTCTATATAAGGAATGTACACAAAGGGTACTTTTTAGGAGGTTACTGGCACCTGAAAGTGGCCCCTGAGGTACAGATGTAGCATTGCTACCATGAGAGCTTATAGTTAACAGTTTAAAAATGAGGTGTGGAGGGAGAGAGTCCAGCATTGAACCTTTTCCGGTGCATACACTGAGGCACTGTACTGCATATGTATCCAGCAGAACCCTCATTCAGCTTGTAAAGTCTGATCCCATACCAGGCATACTTCATGGAAACAGTTTAAAAATAAGTTTTCCCAGTGAATAGCAGGTGGGACTACCCTACAAAATCTTTTTTGGCTTGGGACACAGACCTGCTGAAATACTTCACCCAAAAGAACGATAAAAGATGGATTGCTTGAAACTTTGGTCATAGTCTGGCTGGTGTCTGGGCAGAGCCTGATAACTCTTACATTTTACGAAGGAATCTGCCTCACTCTGTGTGTTTACTTTGCATATGTGACGACCGGCTGACACAGCCATTTTCTATTCTAGGTGGTCTCACAAGTTCAAGTATTTTTTCATCCAGAGACAGACAGAAGGGAATCCACTGTATATGTTGAGTTGTAATGTGATTTGTGAGTACCTAATAAATGAAAATACTTACGTGTGTCGCAACTGAAACTCTAGATCCTTAATTAGCAGATGACTGGATTGCTGACAGAGTTCAAAAGAGTCAATGATAATGAAGTCAGGAATAAGCAACCTGTACACCCTGGTGGAGTCACTAAAGGAAAGTGAGAGGGAATTTGGCAATTAGATTGCTTTAGAAAGCATTATAGCACAATGCAAACAAACAAAAAGATTACTAGCAGGTCAGCAATGAGAGTATTTGAAATAGTCTAGATACATGCTAACCCATTTAAGCCCATGTCTCGTGCACATTGACTCAAAATAATACTGACATCATATTTACCCTGGCAGAACTGTTAGGTCTCCGGCTAAGGTATACTCAAACCCTGATTTAGCATTTCTACAAAATGAATAAAAAGGAGATAAATGCTCAAACCAGGAATTCTTAGTTAAACATCTTCTATACTAGCACACAGAATAAGACAAGGGAATTAGCAAGTGTGATAAATACCAAAATACTTTTCCTAATGCCCATCTGGGACATGACACAATATTAGATTTTGATCCAAAGTCTAGGGTCTTTGTTGCCTGCGTGGGAGAAAAATGGCAGCATTATTCTCTTCATTTAAATTAATCCTTCAGGAAAAAAGTAAAATAAAATAAAATAACGACATGTCCTACAGGAAATATCTTATAAAAACTAAATGTGAAGTACGTTGGTGTCAGGTGCTACACTACAACTTACAATGTAATGGCACAGGGTGCTACTTTCTCTGGATTTCTTCTGTAATCCATTGGCAAAGAGAAGCTCTTCCAAAGGCTGACTTAAAGCATCCAGACTGGGCTTCTCCTCTTAACCAACCTGGAGGCGACTCTAGAGTGGTGTCACTCTTGTGAGAATAGGAAACTCATGAACTTTCTCTGCTTCCTATTTATAAACAGCATTTCCTATTCCCCCTTGAATCTAGTTTTTGACCTGACCACTACTCACTGGCTGCTTCACAAACTGTCTAATCTGTGCCCCAAAATCCATACTGAGTACATTTTAATGACCTACTCTGAAAGAACTGAAAATTATCATTTTCGTGAATACGACAATGAATGTTAATATTCCAACAATTACGAAGAAAGTTTGCTGCTTGCCATCCATACTGTCCCCTTCCACAAAGAATAACTGATCCTTTGAACTCAGTTAGCCATCTGTGCGCAAAGCAATTAGTGGAAGCACAGAAGCCAGATACCATCAATGACTTTGTAAGGTGTGCTAACTCTTGAAGTATTTTTAAATAACTAGCATATCCACAGTGTCCTGCCCAGTGCCTGCAATGCCTGTTTAAGCGTAGGCAAAAACTACAACGCCAGCAAAAAAATGCAAATTCAGACACAAAATATCCCTGTCACTTAACTCAGCAGGTCTCATGCTTTTCAGTTCAGAGAAGAAGCCAAACAGTCCTTGATCCTGTGACACTCTCAAAGGTCACAATAATCCACAAGCACAGGACAAATGGAGGGTCCGGTGGTGTAAGGTACTACGTGTTAGCAGTAAAGGTAAATGTACATTACCATGACAAAGCTAATACAAGGGGGATCCAAATTCCAGTGTTACATCTAATTTACACAATAATGAACTGAATATCTCAATGTCCTTCTGTGTTAAATTTTAGTCTCTCAAGCATTTCTTCTCTTGAACCATCACATAGTTACTCTCCACTAAAATATATGAAAAGCTGAAAAGACTTCCAAAAATGAGAATGTATTCAGAAATACATACATAAACCCAGTGTGGATATCTTCTCTAAAAGATAAATAAACTAGCATTTGCTCTATGTGATTAAATAATTTTTTATTGCTCAGCAAAAGAAGAACTCATGCTTTGCAATAAGGATGCATCAATATACCACACCAGGACTATATATGCCACATGCATACAGTAGACTGTACTGCTGCCATTAGCTATGTATTCCTTATTACAGGACCACAGAATGGTTGAGGTTGGGTGGGACCTCTGGAGGTCATCCTGTCCGACCCCCCTGCTCAAGCAAGGCTACCCACAGCTGGTGGCCCAGGGCCATGTCCGGACAGCTTTTGAATATCTCCAAGGATGGAGACTCCACAACCTCCCTGGGCAACCTGTGCCAGTGCTTGGTCACCCTCACAGTACAAAGGTGTCTTCCGATGTTCAGAGGGAACCCCTTGTGTTTCAATGTGTGCCCATTGCCTCTGGTCCTGTCGAATGCTTTGCTGTGCTATGAATGCTTTGTTTTTATTGCCAAAATTTAGCACTCATTTTATCTCCTATTTAATTTGTATGACAAAAATAGATATTCTAATATACTTGTATGTACCATAAATCTTGGCAGCAGCATCAGACTGTTATCATCGTTCAGAGCAAACTATCACTTCACCATATGACATCTAAAATTTAGTTGAGTTGATCATCAAGGTTTTGTTTGGTCTACAAGCCTGTACACTACATCACAATGGCATTTAATTACTATTAATTAATGAATTGTACTTTTAAGGAAAATATCTTCAGTCAAGCAGTTAGCAAGATCATGCCTCCTTCTTCTCTAATTTTAAGGCAAAATGCTTTAAGCTCATACTATAAGTTATGTCTTCTTCCACATAAACTTGCATACAAATTGGTATTTACTGTGAATTAGGTAATGCAGTAGGCCCTTGTGTTTATTTTTCTTTGTCATTTTCAGCAAGCCTCTATAGCTTTTATGGCAGGCAGCACTTTTAAGTCAACTTTTTATTTGAAGTACAAGTTGGCTGGCATCCAGGCTGCAGACTACCATGAAAAAGGCAAAGAAAAAAAAATACAACCAGCAAAGGACAAAGTCAGAGGGTTCTAGTCTCTTCTAGCTGAACAGATCCACTCCCATTATTCTCTTCAGGCACTTGGTGCCAACAGGACCACAGTGAAGGGAGATGATGTCCCCGAGATGAGATGGGGGGGTGCATGCCGCCTGAGAAGGGAGGGGCCCGGGTGTGCAAGTACTCTGGCACTGGAGCGCAGAGACAAACACTACTGATTTGCCAAGTGCTAAGTTTTTCCAGTTGCTAAACGGATTTAAACAAGTTTGGTTTGTGTTAATGCTTATTCACGATGCTACATAAGGGGAACTTGGACTTTTATAATGTCATGCTTGGTTAGAAGCATCTTCTCATAGCCTGATTGCCATTAACCCCAGCGTTTCTACAGCACTTTTCAGTCATGCAATCCCCATTGCAATTAATGGCAGATGGGCTAAGTCCCATAGAAATGTGAGGAAAAAGAGAGGAAGACATATCTCTGTTTAACTGTTCAAGAATATGTACCTCAAGGAACAGTGGGAGTCGAAGGCAAAATAGCTTAGTGCTATGAAAACATAAAAAATGAAGACCTGGTGGTGAACAGTGAAGACAACTACATCATGAACTGTGCACAGTGATTTTGATGGGTGCAACAGGTAAGGGTACAAAAAGAAAGAAGAAAATACTGAATGCACCTCCCTTTTCATGACTTGTTTAAGAAAAGAAGCAATGCAATACCAAGGAAACAGAGTACTGCAATTATTAAGCAGACACAAAGGAACGATGAGAAGGTATGATTAAAAAGAAAAGTGTGGTTGAATGGGGTTGAATTAATTGGAGAGTCAGTCTGCTGCCTTTGGATGAGAAAAGTAGGTTAGATAAAACTCCAGCAAATGTATTGTAAGAGGTTTATGAGCTGATGGAAGAATTGACATGAAAATGCTGAGAACGTTCTCAGTAAATTAGCTTAATGATTAATGGGAAATTTCATTCTTGAAAGTCTTACTTAAAAATACTCGAAATTAAAGAAACCTAAAGTCTCAGGACTGAGTTTCTGTATACACTGTGAGTACAATCATACAGGAAGATGGGGACTCACTACATACACACAATCATCAAAACAATTAATGTCCTATCTGTTTAGCTAATGAAAGAGAACAGCTAAGGGAACTTAAAAGTCCAGGCTTAAAATTTCAGTATATTTATCATTTCTTATATTGTATGCTTACTCTTGACATTTCCCAAAACTTGGATAATGAAAACGCTCCCCTTAGCATGGACTCGGTTTTACTTTCTGGTTGTCCATGCTGTCGGCAGAGCTCTCAGCACTGCCGTGTTTACTTAGCAAAACTCTTTTTATTGGAATTCTTATATCAAGGAATGTAAATATTTCTGTCAGTCTTATGATTTTACCATAGGTTTTTTTGTTGGATGTTGTGGTTTTTTTTAAAACCAAGATCTAAATTGAAACCTAATGTGAAATCAACAAAAATCTTTCAAATTTATCTCTATCTCTATGAAATGTACCTGTGCAGATGCACAAAATCAATTTTTTAAAATCAGATTCCTTGTGCATTTTATGTTACAGTGCAATAAAGATAATGTATGGGTAACGGAAAAACTTCTAAATTACACATTGGCATTGGAAAATAAGATAATGAAAGTACTCACAAAAATGAATAGAAGGTAAACCATACATACATTAAAATGTCTGGTACTACAAACTGAATGTTAAAGACAACACTATTCAAAATAAAGCAGTAACGCTGACACATATTTTGACATACACTAACCAAATATAGAGGACTACAGCTTGCAATATGTTAAATAAAAAAGAGATGAATTTTAAAGCACAAAAAGATTTTGCAGGGTTTTGGAGAGGTCCTTATGTGGGTTTTTTTTTTGTGAAGTGAATTCTACTAACAGTATTTAAGAAATAAAATATCATGTATAAATGAATACTGGACTATAAAGAACAGGAACCCATCATTCCACAGCAGTCCTGGGATATATTTCAATAATGCATTTTGGGATATCCCTTACTATGTAACAAGAGAAGTTTTATATTGAACTGGTTTTTGAACAAGAAGTCAGAGGGTGGGGCATTTTTGAAATGAAGAATTACAGTTTCCAGCAAGATATGTTTTTCAAAATTCTCTTTTATCAAGTATAAAGAATTCATTTATGCTGGGGCAATCAGATAAAAGTCTCCTCCATTTTTATAAAAATTAAGAGAAAACACTGAGAAAGCTGTAAAGAAAATTAACAGCTTTTTTTTTTTTAAAACCTATCATACACCTTCCCTGGGGCACATAAACCACTAGTACATAGGCATCCTGCCTTGATTAATGGTATATTCACTATGGGAACTCATTATTAAACATTGGTTGCACACTGCTGCCTGAGAGAGATCTCTTAACCCTTATTAACAATGCGAAGTATGTTAGACATTATAATATGGTGAATCTTTTTATTTCAGGAGCGGCATACCACTTTTCTGAAAAAACACGTCAGGAAATAAGCAAGAAATTTATATATAAACCTCATACAATTTTACCCAGGGGCAGAAAAATGAAAATATCAGCCTTTAGAATCAGTAAAGGTTAGAAATGCTAATAAAAGGGCAGTGGCCTGAAATGGCTCCATACTCCATGTTTCTCAGATAAATAGCAAAGGAAAGATTTGTAGGTCTAATGATAGAGATGTACAAAACAACTGTCCTGAGTCTTGCTGGGATGGAGTTAATTTTCTTCATAGTAGCTAATACAGTGCTGTGTTTTGGATTTGTGATCAAAACAGTGTTGGTAACACGACAGTGTTTTGGCTATTTCTGAACAGTGCCAAGGCTTTCTCTGTTTCTCACACTGCCCCACGAGCAAGTAGGCTGGGGATGCCCAAGAAGCTGGGAGGGGACACAGCTGGGACAGCTGACCCAAACTGATGGCATCATGCTCAGCAATAAACCAGAGAGGAGTGGGATTTAGGTAGGTTAGCCATCTTTTCTTCGGGAACTGGCTGGGCAACAGTCTATGCATGTGAGTTGGTGTGTGATTGCCTTTGTATCACTTGTTTTGTTTTCTTTCTCTCTTCTTCCACTTCTCCTTTACTTATTCAACAATTTTTATCTCGACCCATGAGTTTTCTTGCTTTTACTTTGCCTTTCCTTTTCCCTCATCCTGCTGAGGGGAGGAGGGGAAATGAGCGAGTGGCTGTGTGGTGCTTAGCTGCCTACCGGGATTAACCCACACAATGGTATAGTTTTGTAATGGAGAAGAGTCTTTTTAAAAAGTCATTTTGTAACATGGGTCAAATTGGTTTGCTGCCAGGGTGATTTTACATTTAAAAGAGTTCATTCCAAAAAGTGCCCATGTGCCATGTCTCAGATGACAAGACCTGGCTGACTGCCCATTCACATCTGTTCCCAATATGCACCCCCGGAAAGTAATGAAAATCCTATAGCCACAGTCTCAATATTTTTTTTTTCCACAACAAACAACAAGCTTTTTCATCAACTGAGCAATGACTTTAGATCAAATGTGAGGCCTGTAGAATGGGAACAAAAATAAAAATTGACAGATGACCTCATATAAGGATTTGTAAACTTCAGTACAGTAGATGGAGGGAGAGGGAACAGATAAAAGGAAAAGAAAACATAAACAACTATTAAGACAGTTTGCATCCTGTCTTTCACCTCCAGTTGGGTATTTAGTTTCAGAGGGACTAGAAAGCATATACAGAAGTGTCCAGACATAATGAGTCCTAAGTTATGAGAGAAGATTCAGGAACAAAATTAGAAAGTAATCATAAGCATCCCCACCTCTAGGATGCCAGACTTTCCTGTGAGGACAGGGTAAAAAAAACAAGGATGGAAATTGGACCCAAGTTAGACCTGTTCAGAATTACTTTTTTCTACACACACACTGAGTATCTACATCTACCATTTATGTTCTTTCCAAAAGGACTGACTTCTGCAAGTGATGAGTACTTCCAACTTCAATTTAAATCTGTTACTTATTCATGCATTTAGGTGCCTTATTTTAGACATGTGGTTGGAAAATATCAGCCTTGGACCATATGATAGATAGCATCAGGATTTCTCAGTTCTGCTTTGTATATTCAACAGAAACACCAGAATGCTTTTCAGTTTTTAAGCCTCTGACTTCTAAAAAGCACTCTTTTCTGCCCTGAGGTATACTGAAGACAAGGGTGCTTGTCTGCCGTGCATTCCTCATCTTCTCCATTTTTCTTCTCCAGTTCATCACTCCATGTGGAGACACACTCTGCTCCCAGCTCCTACCCTCTTCTCTGAAACTGAGGTGTATTCATTGATGATTCTGCATTGCTATAGAGCAGCAATAGCTACTAGTATTTTAATTACGGAACTAAGAACCATCAGAAACCTTTCATCCACATACAAGGTATGCTTTTTATAAACATATGCTTTCTCTAGCAAAGCAATACATACATTTTAGAACAAATCAAAGAGAAGTTCTAACAAAACAAACAAGCCTAGAGACAAGAATGAGAGAAATAGCTACCACAAGTGACCAGTGTGAGCCATGTCTCAAGTGCTGTGGGAACTTCTCTAGCTCTTAGTTAATGAGGGTGGTATAAGATCCTACAGTTTCTCACCTTCTCTCTGTTAGGAAACTGGAGCTGTTGCTCTGAGATGTGGATATTACAAGAGTTACCCAGACCTTTTGTTATACCCAGCCTGGTTGATTAACAGCAATATCACACACAAAATCGGGCATGCAAAGATGCATAGCTTTACCAGAAGATCTAGAGACTTTCTACTGTCTTTCTACTACCAAAACTTTCACAGTCCTGAAGACAACAAAGGAATTCATTGGGTTTAAGATCAGATCTGTCCTTAAGCAAGATTTCAGTGGAACAACCTTTTACTAGCACAGTGGGAAATGACATCTATAAAAAAAAAAGAAAAAAAAAAGAAAAATCAAAGCAGCAACAAAGCAC
This sequence comes from Mycteria americana, assembly GCF_035582795.1. Taxonomy (NCBI): domain Eukaryota; kingdom Metazoa; phylum Chordata; class Aves; order Ciconiiformes; family Ciconiidae; genus Mycteria; species Mycteria americana. The sequence continues at coordinate 117,603,376 of NC_134366.1, read as the reverse complement.
TACCTGATGTCCCAAGAGCACCAAAGCTGTGATAAGTTCACCATTTGTTCTTTACAAGCATATAAAATTTTATTCAGCAGTTGATGTTCTCCATATTTCCATGTAAGCATGTATACAGAGATAGAGATACAAATATATAGATGACTTGTGATAAAGTCCTCAGTTATGAATAGTGTTTATTGTAACTTACTTTTTCTAACTCCAGGATTAAGCAAGGTACTTCAGCATTGTTCTGCTTTTTAACCTATGAAATAAACTATTCTTCTGAGAATGCTCTTTGTTCCAATGCTAATTTATGAATTTATTTTATCAGGAATTATTAGGCAACAGTCTCCAATTAATCTTGGTTTGTTTATCTGTGGTCCCACTCCCCAAAGCAGCTAAGAAAATGCTTGAATTTTCATGTGTCTTTAATAAAAAGTGATTTGAAGAATGAGATAGATTTGTCTTGGTACATCAAGTGTTTGCCTCTGACATAGATATATTTGCATTCTGAGTGATAACTTTCATTCTCCCTAGTTTTCAACTCTGGATTTTTCTATAATAATCAACATCACACATATTACTTTTTGCTATTTGAGATTTCAGGAATATTTTCTAAGTAAAGCCCCATTTCTAAGTCCCAACAGTTGCACACTGTAGAAAAACCAGGCAGAGCCATAAAACAAGGTGTGCATTGTGGATTGTACTGATGCATTACCTATGACCATGGCTCATCTGGCTGCTAGGTTAACAGGTCACTGGCATGGAGCCACCAACTTTCAGAGAACAGCCTCTCTCATGATATTTTGGTATTCCCCCTTCTGGATTTGTCCCAACAGGGAAGTGCTGGAGCATATGAAAACTGGGAGTGGAGCTGGGAAGCTAATCAAACAATTTCAAACCTCAAATGTTTAGGTTAGATGCTTATGTGGTCTTAACCAGCTCACCCATCCCTAAATATTACAGCACCAGGAATGATGATTTAAAATTACAGGAATGATACAACAGTGCCAGCCACTGTTAAGTGCATTCCACATTTCTTGCAATTGCTTCTGCACCAATGAGCACACTATGTGAATATTTTGGGCATAGTTATAGTAATAACATTTTGCCTTTCCTAGTTCTTTTTAAGCTTACATTGTAGACTACCTGGACATGCTGTCCATTTGCTGTCCTTGTTCCTGAGCTGCTGGAGGAACAAGCTAAATAGGATCTGCTAAATAGTCAGATACCAATGTTGGCAAGAAAAACAACCCCATATTCCAGCAGAGAACATGGCATTATCCCATATACCAGTACGGTTCAGGTCTCACTCCAGCCAAAACTAAACTAATAGTTTTGTGCAAGATCCTCGTTTTGGATATACAAGATCCATCAGTATAGAAAGACAGTATTCATTCCTGTATGGGAAGGGGAAATCTTGCAGTGTTTTAAAGGGCCTTTATCATTCTAAAGCACATTTACTGTAGAGGTTTTACTGCTAAAACTACATACTTTAGTTTCAGGGTTTTTTAATCATGATGCTGAATAAAACAACAGTACCAAAAAAGCCAAGGTTCTGTTAGCTCAAATGGAGCAACCTGATTTTTTCTTTCTCATTGAAGCTGACGAGACTGTTGGTTCATTAATATCAGTGGCACCCAACTGTCATCCCTGTCAGAGTGAACCTACTGCCAGTGAGACCAGAAAAGATCACTGGGGTCAGTCCTTCCCGCCCGCTCGGGTTGTCAGGACAGGTCAGCAACACAATTTTTCTGTCATATTACTTACAGGTGAGAGTGATGGCATCTTCGTTCACCAGTTTATTGTCCCTTTTTGTACTGGGCACAGGTGCCCAGGTGTTGGCAGCAGGGGGCTGCAGGGGCAGCCTCTGTGAGGAGAGGCCGGGGCTGCCCTGTGCCGGTTCCAGCCGGATCCAGCCAGCTCCAGCTGGTTCCAACAGACCGACTGCAGGACACAGCTGACCTGCTCAGCCAAGATGGTGGCCTCTGGAAAACATATTTAAAGAAAGGGCAAAACACTGCCTGGAAGCGATGAATAAGAGAAAAAAATGTGAGAAACAGCCCTGCAGATGCCAAGGGCAGAGGAGGAGGAGGGAGAGGAGGTGCTCCCGGCACCCAAGTAGAGACTCCCCTGCAGCTGGGGAGGGACAGTCAGAGCTCACCCCTTCATTTACTGCTCTCTCCCTACAGTTCTTTGAAATGGTTAGTGGGTATTTTACATACCAGACCTTGTATGTGCACATCTAATTGCGCAATTAGAAAATGAGAAAGCAGGAAAAGAGCTGAAAAAGCCTTGAGTGTTAGCTGTGGGTGAAAACTCTGGGCTAGGGAGAGTGACCCCGTGGAAGGACACCAGCTGCAGAGCACAGCTACATGGCTGCCACTGCCAGTGTGCCTGCACCGCCCAGACGTACACCCTGAGGCCCAAAAGGGTTTAAAAATATATTTCCTTTCATTGTATTTTACCATGGACATTTTAAACTGCATTAAGAGGTATATACAAATGTTTTGAATCATTACGCTATCAGACTTTCGATTTGCCAGGCCACTAAGGGGAAACCTGAAAGCATTCAATAATGTCTCGATATTTAAGTGCATAATGGTAATGCAGAAGAAACAAATGTTTGTTTTATCAATACAATATAAAGTGTGACCATGAATCGTGCAAATCAAATCATAATCACAAAGCTCAAGCTAGTCTCATCAGCTCAGCAGCGCGCTATGTAAGATTCATGAATGTATTTGGTCTAATCTCCGATACACTGCAAAAATAATGTGAAATCCTTCACTGTTCAGTGTTGAAAAATCTGAAATGGGGAGTGATAACAAAGTCTGTTTTTTCACAGCAAGACTGCCAAATGCTACAGAAATGAACATCCTGCACATGCCTGCAGCTGTTTGGGGGGCTGTAACTCAGCACGCAATTTGGAGATGAGGTTTCAGCTTGTTTTACCTTCTTCAGTCTCAGCAGCTTGAACATTTACTACTCGCATTAGTTATTTCACAGTTAGGCCTGTAGGGTAAGTTTGGAAGGCAATGATTTTAGAAAAGATAACTCTGAAGAAACATTTGAATGAAGTTAGAACAAAATGCTGCAACTATGAATAATGAACACACACTACATTTACAAGCTTTCAGCCTAGGAGCATGTATCATTTAATTTTTTAGCCAATGTTGGGAAAAACAGAAAAAGAGACTGTATTCAGTTAAGATGACACTTTCTGTCAGAGGCAATGACAGATGTCAAATAAATGCTTAGTGGGAATGAGACTGACATCCACCAAAGACACACATGGCTCCCATACAGTTGAAGGGCTACTGACTCGTAAATGTTTAACAGTTTTAAAAAATCCTCCTCCTACAAACCACTGTTTCCATTAAAATTAAAGAATGCTTTGACCAGACAGCCTCTCACAGCACTGCGGTTACGTCTAGAAGTTAAAGGACAGCTCCTGAAAGTTAAAGGACAACAGTGATTGGTATAAAGGAGGTGTAAAGGTAAATGAGGGGCGAAGAATTTTTGTCTCTTCATTCTTCATGCACTTAAAAGTGCAAATTTGCTGGAGTGACTTTGTTTAAAAGTGCAGATTAAATGCAGTGACTATTTAACCAAGAAAATTGGAGTGATGAGTTCTTTTTTGAAACCTTTCTTTTTAAACTATTATATTTCCTCTGTTCACTCTAGGAACTGCCAGAATTTCTTTTGAACATATTCAGCATTCCCAAGCAAAATTTTCATGTCAGGTGAAATCTTAAAACTGAAGAAAATATTTTTTTTAATTATTTATTTTCCCCCAGAAGATTTTAAATAAAGTCTTATTCAGATATCCAAACCAGAAAGTATTAACAAAAATTAATTTCACTTTGTAACCAAAAACTTTCCCCTCCAGAATATGCCTATTATCTATACAGTTGTAGACACAAGGCTTAAGAACAGCAAGATGGGTAATTAATGGGGACTAGAAAGGAGCAAAGATATCTAACCTGCCAGCCATGGTGTAAAAGTTGTGGCTTCAAGGCAACAGTTTTGATACAGCTCTATGGGTGATTTGCCTTTGTGGAAGTTGTTGAGGGTGTAGGAATATGAATGCTAGGTTGCGGAATTTAAACCTTAGTAAATAATAACAAAAACCTTCAGATATTTATCACAGCTATTTGATCTGTGAACCACACAATCCTGCTGTTATTTCTTCTTAATTTTATATTCTACTTCTTGAACACTACTTCTTGAGCCCTCTCCACAAAAATTAATGATCCTAGAAATTCCTACGTCAGTAGGAGTTCACATATCTTGGAAAGGAAACATATAGACAGGACAATTAGCTATGAAAATATACTTTAAATATTATCTCTCTACAGTAACCGACTCCAAATAATCCAATAATCTCCTTCCTATTTATTTTAACAGAAGTTGTTGTGCCTTCCACAATCAGGAGTGAATAAACATGCTCCATTCTTCCCTCATTGTTTATTCTGCATTAAATATCTTATTCATGCAGCAGGTCTTATGTGAAAGGGTACCCTGCTGTACAGCATTAACTTCCTAACTGTAGAAAATTAGCTGTCTCTAGAATGGACTATATTTTGTGTTGTGTTTCCTTGAGCACATACAAAATTTCTTAATTCCAGTTTTTACACACATTTTCTACCTAAAATACATACAGGTGAAACTGAGGGACTGGTGAGGAAAGAGAAGGTAATTCTTCTCAACTCTGATTCCAAAAAAAGATTTTGCTTACAGCAAGTATCAGTAATGCAACCATCCACTTTTATGTGTGTCATTTGATCCAACAGGAAATAATGTCTGAGTATACAAAACAATGTATATCAGCAATACTACATAGTTTTTAGATGGCAACCAAGAATAATGCCTACACATCCTGCGCAGGGAATAATGAGGGAGCTCAGTTAATCCCAGCTGAAATTGTAGCAGAAACAACCATTATCATTGTTGTCCAAAACACTAGCAGGTTTTAAGGAAATTTTTACATAGATGAGCTTTGGTCTTATTCTAAAAACAAAAGGGCTTTAAAAGCTGGGAAAAAAAGACTTTAACAAAGATTACATAAAACTATTTGCATATGTACCTCACTAAATTTTCCCAGCACAGGAATAAGCATAATCTCTTTGGTCCTGCTGAAATACCAGTCCATCACTGGAGAAACTAGGAAATAGATATACTTGAAAAAATTCCCATGTACTGAGAGGAAAATATTAACCACCAAATATTTTATTAACAAAAAAACCCTTTAAACTGCCCTAACACTTTTATGTGGATGTTGATGTATCTTTGCTATAGGGATTATACTCATTTTACTGTTTCATGTAAAACAGTGTTTTAGTACAGAATCTTTGTGGATCTGAAGTAGCCATTATTAAGGCTAAAATGTATTCATGATGAATGTCATCTTTCTCTTAGGAAACTATGTGATGAAGGAGATGACAGCAGACGTTACTGTGTTTCAGAGGGATGGTTCCTTCAAAAAGCAGAAGTGTGAGCAGTGGAATAGAGTTAATTCTCTATGTCTTTAAAAGCTTGGCTACGAAAAACCAAAGAACTTCACAAATGCCTGACTATGCCTCTGCTAAACCACAAGAACTTGCCAGTAGAAAGTATACGCCTGACAAAAAAACATTTAAAGCTTTATGGAAGGTAAGCTACTGTGAGAGTTTCACAATTCTTTTGGGACTCTGCTTTGAAAACAAAACTCATAATGTCAATACTGAAAAGCCCTATTGCTTTTAAAACTTATTTGAAAATGCTATAAGTGAAAGAGCTCTTTGTTTTGTTTTCATATGTAACAGTGGGATTTTTCAAGTATCTGTTTATGACTTTTACAGTCAACACTGTCTGAGCATGACTGAAAACAGAAGTAAACACAAAGTAATCAATGTACAATATTCTTTGCTTTATTCCCTTCTTTTATTTCTACCTTTCTATCTCTTCGGGAAAAATGCTCGTGTTTCACATTCTAGAGGATAAGATAAATAGAGATTTGTCCTGTATAGAAAGCTAAGCATCCTCTGAGAATACAATTTCTTCCTGGCTAGCACAGCAATATTTTTATGCTTTCATATCATAAAAAAATCTATTTGAAATTTCTGTTTTAATACTAGAAAAGCACAAGCCACTTTAGAATATACAAAGTGAATTATTACAGCCAACTTCTCTTACCATGGCCATATTCTCAGTCACTAGTATTACATGAGAGTTATAAGAAACTGCAATTTTACTAGACATCAGATATTCTATTTCAGAGATCCTATCTACTAAGGTCTCCTGGAAGTAAAGCTTACCCTTGTTACAGCATGATTAACAGAAGTAAAAAAACCACCAGAAAACAGGATTAAGTTTTTGAATAGCAGTTTGCAATTAGGATTTTGGGATGTTTGCGTGTCAGACTACAGAACTTAAATATAACCCTGTTTGGTATGAAATGCCATAGGTGTTCTTTCCCACTTAATTTATGCAAGCAAAGCTCCATACTCTGTCTAGCTGGACATCACAAATGGAGTATTATCATCTCCCAGTTTCAATTCCATCCCATATAGAGATTTTTACATCAGGCTGCCATTTTTCCACAGTCCCAGTAGCCACCAAGTATTTTTCTGAACCTGTTACAACATGGAAGCGGGAGGTACAAAACTGCAAGAAGTGTCTGTACCCTCACACAAATGAAAATAATAAGTGTGCTGTGAGAAGATTTTGATATAGTGATGATTTATCTTCCATAAGACTTCGTTTCCCTTTAGAAGATGAAGGATAACCCCCCACGCCCCGCTTGCAGATGCTCATCTTTTGTGAATTTATTTATCAGAACATACAGTTTGCCTTCCCAGCAGCAGGACAGGCAGTCCTTTTTCTGAAAACCTCTGCCAAAGGTTTAACGTATGTTGAGTGTTGCCAGCTCTTGAGATCTCTTCTGGAATGTGATCCAAGTTTGGTTAGATCTGGAGCCAGGTTTGCAACAGCCTCTTACAAAATCCACCCCTCCAACTACCTGTCATGCTCACTCACATCTGAGATAGATAGACCAAAAAGCTGGGGCCACTGGACAAGTCATCAGAGCTCCCCCACCTTCACATCTGAGCATCCGCACACTTCTTCAGCAAATGAAGCACAGAAAGACGTGAGCAGTTATGGCAGCTTCTCTCCCTCCTTTGCCTCTCCTTTTCTTTTAGGAATTAAATAGGTCTTGAGTTCTTCCTTTAACATCCAGCCTGCCTCCAAAATAGGAGCTTCTGGACAGGTTTACCCCAGCCTAGAATAAGAGGCAGGATCCCACAGTGCTGCTTCATTCCTCTAAAGCCTTGTAGAGCATATTCCAAAAATACAAGAAATTGGACTGAGCTGTGGTCTGAGAGCTCACATAACAGGTCAGGGCTGGCTAACTGGAAGGTTGACAGGGAAAATGTAAATTTAGGAGAATGACATCTATTGAGGTAACTAGGAGACAATGCTCACACACATAGGGCACAGTTTACCAGAGACATAAAAAAACGACAGATACAATGAGGAGGGGGACATTCACTACAAGACTCCCTCTTGTTATGCTCTAATGTATGTTCTTGGCTTTATCAGCCTGGAATGTGGTCCCCCCTTGGAGAACTGAGTCCCTTCCAGCAGCCACCAATGCCCTGCAAGACGTCCCAGGCTGACAGAGGGCACACCTGGAAAAGGAGGCTTTTCATTTTCAGGATGTCAGAACAAATACAGCAGCCCCAGTAGGCAACAGAGCAATCCCAGCAATAAAATACAGCTCTGTGCTCAGACACATAATGTTTGAGAGAGAAGTCACTGAAAGACAACAGAGTACAGTACAATCTTTCTTTTAAAAAATGTGGGCCAACATCTTTTAAAAAATTTGGGCCAACCTCAGAGCTTCTAGGATCTGATTTATGGTTTTGAGCCTTCAGATTGCTGAAGCATACGCTGTTGAGTGATTCATTGTTGTACTATTCACTGCATGTCAAGGGAAGCTATTGCATAAATGTTTGCATAACTCATTCTAGAGGACAACTGAAGTCCCAAAACATCTATTGTAGGAGGCTATAAAATGTTCCAAAAAAGCTATGAGAGAAGTGTAGAGTTAGAACTCTGCAACTATACACGGCTCTAAATATATGTTTTCAACTAAATAAGTATCTTTTACTTTTTCATTTAAGATTTTTTTTCTTTAAAAAAATTCTTTGTTCTAGAGACTAAAAAAAAATTCATTTTCTTCATAGGAGTATTTAACTTAATATGAAAATGTGAGACTTAACAAACACAGTGATCAATTTGGAATCCTATTAGTAAATATCTTGCTTATTTGCAACATACCTTGTTAATGCCAAGGGACTAAGTGGGACTTAATAGGTGTTAAAAATAGGTGTGAAAAATAAAATTAAGTTACGAAATAAACATTGAGAGAGGCCTTAAACATTAAATACAGGAAGTATTGTTTTTGGTTTCTGCTTCTCATTTGAGAGGGAAGGAGTTAATCTCCATAGACTTCTTTTGACACAGTGTCCTGGTACACCAGGGTAGGTAGCCCAATAAGGGTGCTAAGTTATCTGTTTGACATTGCTTTACACTCAACCTTGCCCTTTTCCTGTCACTTTACTATTGGTTACATAGAATCTTCCTACAGAAAGAGCTTACGGTGTTTTCTTGCTTTTGTTTTACGCAAGGACAATCCACAGTTTCTTTTGGACTGTTGAAGGGACACAAGCTAGCATACATACTGGTGTCAGCCCTAAAATAGTCTGAATGCAGATTTAAAACTGCCAATCTGACAGGAGACACAATAGCACTTTATGATTTCTCTGGTGGCAAAACTAGCTCAAGATCTATGCAGTTTGCTGCACTTCCAGTTTTGCTGATTCAGCTGTGCAAAGTAGACTCTAACCAGATCAATAAGCCCAGTAAAAAGCAAGACTAGGAAAAGTGTGTACCTGTGTAGTTTAATATACATGAAGCGTTCAGAACAAAACTTGGATGCAAAGTGAGAATGCTCACCTTGAAAATCCAATTCTTAACACATTATATAATGATCTCTAGTCCTCAAATTCATTGATCAGTCAAGGACAATGTGTCAGATGTGTTGGATATGTCATTTCATGAAAGAAATTCAGGCAGACAACAAATTCAGGCAGAGACAGCAGAAACTTATTAAAGCAATATCTACATAGAATGAAATAGTACAAGATAGACAAGGCCATCTGACAAACAAATAAACAAGATAAACAAATAAACAATATTTTACATTATTTGAATTAGGATAAGCTACATTATTAGAAACAGAAAAGGTAGCTGTTTAATATTAGTAGAGAGGAAATAAACAGAAAAAGCAAATCTGCTAGTGGAGAGGTAGAAGATGAGTGAAGCAACCTACCCAGGGGCTCTACATCTGAGAGCTTCACAATAAATTAACTAAATTTATCTTCATGACACCTTTATAAAGTAACATTCTCATTTCACAGATTAATGACCAAATCACGGAGGAAACACATGGCTGAGCCAACTACCAAACTCATATCTCACAGTCCTTCCAAGCTGAATTGGAAAAGATGTTTTGAATGTATTTCAAAAAGTAAATAATAAGAAAGGGGGCAAAAAAGGAGGAAAGAGATATAATACAGTGTTACTGACCAGAGATGTGATTTTCACTAGCCTTCCATTATATTTCAAACTTAACTCATTCACATTTTGAATAGTAGCTACAGTATCCTTATCTACTCTAAAGACGGGGTTTAGTGCATATCTACAGTAAGTATCTCGTAGTCCCTTTCGTTGAGAAAGCAGTCTACGCAGATTGATTAATTTGTGTTAAAGTCAGACCTAACTTCTCTCTTTTCTCTTCACAAGTACCCCAAAACCCAGAAAGGGACTTGTACAATAGACAGTTTCATAACAGCTCCTTTAAACTTTTGAGCAATAAGAGTATGTCTATATGAGCAAGTAGTGCAGCGTAACAGAAGCAGATCTGTAAGTGAAATAGCTGGTGCTGAGTACCCAACATCTACTCTACACGTATTTCAGGGATTTTACATCAGACTAGCTCTAAACAACTAAACAATTATTAATAGCTGGGACACATTATATTCAATCCTGAAACATACCTTCTAATTTAGCTTCATTCAAAAGCAATCCAGCTGGTTGCTTTGAGATCACTCCACAGTGCAAACCATAACATAGTAAAGGGGCCAGTCTTGCTGTTTGCCTCAGAAGCATGCTTATCCTACAAAAGCCCTAATGTAGACCCCCTTTCTGTCTCACAAATTCATCACCATTTCATACACAAAACCTTGACTTCCTGACCTGCTTGTACAATTTGATGACTGGCTGAACAACACAAGCATGCGGCTGAGAGCTGGGAACTTGGGAGTTCTGATCTCTGAGGTATCATTGATCCTCACCGTCCGTGGGACAGATTCAGATCAGGAGGACATGTTTACCTACAGCATACATGATTATGCAGATTAGCTTGAATACACCATCAGACTTGGGCTTGCTTGGCATGCAAATTACCCCTTAGGGAAACAAGAGACTTGCCTACAAGAAAAAAAAATCCACTTGCCTGGAATCAGGATGCTGCGGGAACAAAAAATCCTGATCTCAGAACAGACACCTCTTTGGCCTTCCTCAGCTATGAAGCATATTCAGTCTATTCCAACCACAGCCACAAATCATTATTATCTGGGTTGAGGGGCTGCTGCAAAGACTGCTTTGGTCCACAGTTTGAAGGTAAAATTGGCTGAGTATTCATTAAAGCTTCCAGGAATGCAATGAGTTACCTTAGCAATTTCCTTCTCACTGTGATGCAGATAATATCCCATGCAATGCTTCTAAGGAGAAATCACAGCTGTCATTTCAAAGTTAACATCTTAGACTATTAAGTCTCTAATTTGGTTTATTATTTTAAAGACTTACCTTCTAGTCATTTAGACAGGCCTTGCAGAGCACTGGGAGCAATTCCAAATTAGAAATGAAATTAGAATCTAAGTCTGTAAGAGAAATCTCAGTGCATTTCCCGATCAGCAGACATACTCTGTTCCAGTTCTGCTCCCATAGTCCAAAAGATCCAGGAAGGGAAAAGATCTGAGTATACGCTGTGATACTTACTGTATCTCTGTATTCCAAAAACGGCTGACTTCCAATAAGTTGTGGATTCAACAATAAATGCTCTTGACCAAAAATAGTTCGGTGTTCAGTTACTAAGCGCATTTTCCTATACTGAAGATTCAGTTTTGCTGAATGCCCTGAACAAGAAGATGAATAGAAACGTGACACAGTTTCCTGGTGATACAAACTTATTCAGGATAGTCAAAAACTGACTGCGAGGAGTTGCAGAGGCTCTCGTTGTACTGAGTGGCAGGGAGATAAAAAGGCAGGTGGAATTCAGTGTTGATAAGTGCAAAGTATTGCACATGAGAAAAGTATTTCTAAATAGATAAAGATAACGGGTTCTAAATTAGTACTATGACTCCAGAATAGAAATTTTGGAGTAAACTGAAAACTGCATCTCCCTGCTCAGCAGTGGTCAAAAACATTTAAGAAACTATAAGTAAAGGAAACAGACAACTTCGTCATGCCACTAAGAAAACAACTGTACCCACTTCTTGAATACCAGTCACAATTGCTCTAAGGAAGCACATAATGGATAGTAGACAGAGAGAAAGTTTGGTGAAGAATGATGTGAATAGGACAGCTTTCATACAAAATGAGATGAGGACTCTTCAGCTTTGAAAAAAGACAACTAAGGATTATATGAAATATTTCTGTAAAATTTCTGCTGCCCCAGAAAATGCTTCCAGCCCCTGATGTCCTGGTGGACAATGCTGAATCCTTAAAATTCTTCAAAGCTCATTAAACATGACTGGATAGTATGATTATGAGGCACAATTATTACAGGAAAACCATTTCACTAAACTGAGATTAAGGGATGTTCCAACATATGAGCTGATATAAAATATGACAGGGTGAATAGACTTGCAAGTTCTTCTTGCCAGTGCATATTTACACAAGCATATAAACTGTCTCAAAGTCTGATAAAGAGGGCATTCCAAACTCTGTTTCCCATAACTCGATTGCCTTAATTGGCATCTCCTGTTATACCATCGGCTTCACAGAAAGCTAATTTTTCATTCTAACACCCACCATTGTCCTTATCATTGCCAAGTTCTTGAAATTCTACCTATTGGGGTTCTATATTTTAGCAAAGTAATGAGCACAATCACAAAGTTAGTTTGGATTCAAATGTTAAATGGACAGTTTTAAAGGATGTTAAAGAAAGTTCTTTCAAAGGACAAATGGACATTAAATTTGCTAAAACTGAGAGGAGTGAAATCCTAATATTAAAATAAAAGTAACAAATTTTTGTATGAATTCAGGAGATGTTTACATTGTTGGTGTATATTTTATAAATGTAGACATTCGCTATAATTATCTTCACATATTACTTGCACTATTTAGACTATCATGACCTTTATTTCTTCCTAACAAAGAGTATTTATATTTAAGTTTTCAAACTATTCAGAATGCAGAAACAGACCTTTGTTACAAGGTACAGAGTCACAGGCACAAGAGGAAACTGGATGTTACTGAATGTTATCAGAGTAACACATCTTGTTTCTGAGGCTCTACATGAGTAGAAAAAATCAATTTTAGTCATGCTGCTGAAAGGACTAGGGCAACATGTTGAGCAACTGAGCTTTTCCCACCTACAGCATCCATTTCAGAGGCAGACCTCATAAAGAACATGTTAATAAAATACTACTTTTAATTTTGTGTTAAATTGAAGAACATTAAATTTGAAGACCAAAAGCATAAGCTTCAGAGTTTATGGTGGAATATGAACTGGTTGGAATAGTTCTTGGCCAAACACTAATTGACCATTCCTAGATATAATGCAGAAGGCGGCGAGGCATGTCATTGTCTGGTAACCTTCAGATGTAGATGGAAAAGAAAATCTCACTGAAGACCATTCAAAAGGATAAGATTTATTTCAGGACAGGATTGACATTTTGACATGGAAAGTGTGCAAAGAGAAAGCCCTACAGTGGTTGGTTTCTATCCTGCTGCATCAGGGAGCCTTAGATGCATTGATGAAGGCTCGTCATGACAGCTCCTCTGGGAGGAGCAGGTGTGATAGGAAGAGGCATAGCTGCACCTCAGACACCTGTTTCTCACAGAGGAGGAGGTTCTGTCAGTCAGCATGTAGCTTTCTATCCAAAATCATACTGAAGATTGGAAAATTAGAATTTGAAGCTCAAACCCAAGTTCACTTTTGGTTTTTGAGGTTGTAATTGTCTTAGTGGTACATACCATATCATGGGGTGAATGAAGAACTCAGATATCTTGGGCACTCTGCTGGCATGCTGAATTATATTTGCACTTTGCAAATAAGAAATAGTATTTATGTTCCCAGAATGCCTCAGACATTGGACAACAAATTATTACTTTATGTTTATTATTATCATGTTTGTTTTTCCTTCCATACAAAATCCATTCATTCAGTTCCATACCCAAGTAATTCTTTTCAAGGATTACGTTCTTAATGCCAGAAACAAGGCTGTTTGTTACACTGTATCTGGAAAACTCTTGTATTGATAAGATAATCTACAAGAAGCTTGTGACTAGAACTGAGTTAACAAATAAAGGATAAGTACTCTGATGACAGGCATAGAGCAGAATGTAAGTTAATGTGCTTTCCAGGATTGGGACCTGGTGACAAAATGTAATTTAAATAAGGTTTTTGTT